>NW_027139778.1:95000-96341 GCF_035084215.1 Heptranchias perlo | reverse complement strand
TCGGGGTCTCTGACCGCACACCCCCGACACACACACACACACACAAACACACACACAAACAAACCCCACCCCCCAGGCTGGAGACAGGAGAGCCTCGCCCGCTGCCCGAACGCTGACACTCACACTCACACTCACTCACACTCACTCACACTCACACTCACTCACACTCACTCACACTCACACTCACTCACACTCACACTCACTCACACTCACAAACACAGAACTGGGAGTTCAGTGGAGGTGTCAGCCAAGTTTGTCAGTGACATCACCGTGCGGCCGAGAGGGAGAGAGAGAGACGGAGAGAGAGACGGAGAGAGGGAGGAAAAATGCAGAACTAAAACTTGTGATTGGGTCACTCCCCGCGTCCAATCGCGACACAGCACAGTTCTGGGCTGATTCGAGACAGGATTTGGGAATCTGGCACCATCTGGTGTCCTCCTCCAAAACATCAGGGACGTGTGTTTGTGCGTGAGTGAGTGTGAGAGAGAGTGTGTGTGTGAGTGAGTGTGAGTGTGTGTGTTAGTGAGTGTGAGAGAGAGTGTGAGAGAGAGTGTGTGTGTGAGTGAGTGTGAGTGTGTGTGTTAGTGAGCGTGAGAGAGAGTGTGTGTGTGAGTGAGTGTGAGTGTGTGTGTTAGTGAGTGTGAGAGAGAGTGTGTGAGTGTGTGTGTGAGTGAGTGTGAGAGAGAGTGTGTGTGTTAGTGAGTGTGAGAGAGAGTGTGTGAGTGTGTGTGAGAGAGTGTGTGTGTGAGTGAGTGTGTTAGTGAGTGTGAGAGAGAGTGTGTGAGTGTGTGTGAGAGAGTGTGTGTGTGAGTGAGTGTGAGTGTGAGTGTGTGTGTTAGTGAGTGTGAGAGAGAGTGTGTGAGTGTGTGTGTGTGAGTGTGAGAGAGTGTGTGTTAGTGAGTGTGAGAGAGAGTGTGTGAGTGTGTGTGAGAGAGTGTGTGTGTGAGTGTGTGTGAGAGTGAGTGTGAGAGAGAGTGTGAGAGAGAGTGTGTGTGTGAGTGTGTGTGTTAGTGAGTGTGAGAGAGAGAGTGTGAGTGTGTATGTGAGTGAGTGTGAGAGAGTGTGTGTGTGAGTGTGTGTGTGTTAGTGAGTGTGAGAGAGTGTGTGAGTGTGTGTGAGAGAGTGTGTGTGTGAGTGTGTGTTAGTGAGTGTGAGAGAGAGTGTGTGTGTGTATGTGAGTGAGTGTGAGAGAGAGTGTGTGTGTGAGTGTGTGTGTGTTAGTGAGTGTGAGAGAGTGTGTGAGTGTGTGTGAGAGAGTGTGTGTGTGAGTGTGTGTTAGTGAGTGTGAGAGAGAGTGTGTGTGTGTATGTGAGTGAGTGTGAGAGAGAGTGTGTGTGTGAG
>NW_027139778.1:5000-90000 GCF_035084215.1 Heptranchias perlo | reverse complement strand
AAATAATACACTCCCCAAATAACACACTCCTCAAATAATACACTCCTCAAATAATACACTCCTCAAATAATACACTCCTCAAATAATACACTCCTCAAACAACACACTCCTCAAATAATACACTCCTCAAATAATACACTCCTCAAATAATACACTCCTCAAACAACACACTCCTCAAATAATACACTCCTCAAATAATACACTCCTCAAATAATACACTCCTCAAACAACACACTCCTCAAATAATACACTCCTCAAATAATACACTCCTCAAACAACACACTCCTCAAATAATACACTCCTCAAATAACCCACTCCTCAAATAATACACTCCTCAAATAATACACTCCTCAAACAACACACTCCTCAAATAATACACTCCTCAAATAACCCACTCCTCAAATAATACACTCCTCAAATAATACACTCCTCAAATAATACACTCCTCAAATAATACACTCCTCAAACAACACACTCCTCAAATAATACACTCCTCAAACAACACACTCCTCAAATAATACACTCCTCAAATAACCCACTCCTCAAATAATACACTCCACAAATAATACACTCCTCAAATAATACACTCCACAAATAATACACTCCACAAATAATACAAACGTCAAATAATACACTCCACAAATTATACACTCCACAAATTATACACTCCACAAATAATACAAACATCAAATAATACACTCCTCAAATAATACACTCCACAAATAACACACTCCTCAAATAATACACTCCACAAATAATGCACTCCTCAAATAATACACTCCACAAATAATACACTCCACAAATAATACAAACGTTAAATAATACACTCCTCAAATAATACACTCCTCAAATAATACACTCCTCAAATAATACACATCACAAAAAATACAAACGTCAAATAATACACTCCTCAAATAATACACTCCTCAAATAATACACTCCTCAAATAATACAAATGTCAAATAATACACTCCTCAAATAATACACTCCACAAATTATACAAACGTCAAATAATACAAACGTAAAATAATACACTCCACAAATAAAACACTGTTAAATAATACAATCCTCAAATAATACGCTCATCAAATTATACACTCCACAAATAATACACTCCACAAATAATACACTCCACAAATAATACACTCCACTAATAATACACTCCTCAAATTATACAATCGTCAAATAATACACTCCACAAATAAAACACTCCACAAATAAAACACTCCTCAAATAATACGCTCATCAAATTATACACTCTGCAAATAATACACTCCAAAAATAATACACTCCACAAATAATACACTCCTCAAATAATACACTCCTCAAGTAATACACTCCTCAAATAACACACTCCTCAAATAATACAAACGTCAAATAATTCACTCCACAAAAAATACACTCCTCAAATAATAGAAACGTCAAATAATACACTCCTCAAATAATACACTCCACAAATAATACACTCCACAAATAATACAATCGTCAAATAATTCACTCCACAAAACATACACTCCTCAAATAATAGAAACATCAAATAATACACTCCTCAAATAATACACTCCTCAAATAATACACTCCACAAATAATACACTCGTCAAATAATTCACTCCACAAAAAATACACTCCTCAAATAATAGAAACATCAAATAATACACTCCTCAAATAATACACTCCAAAAATAATAAACTCCACAAATAAAACACTCCACAAATAATACAAACGTCAAATAATTCACTCCACAAAAAATACACTCCACAAATAATACAAACGTCAAATAATTCACTCCACAAAAAATACACTCCTCAAATAATAGAAACATCAAATAATACACTCCACAAATAATACACTCCACAAATAATACACTCCTCAAATAATACACTCCTCAAATAATACACTCCACAAATAATACACTCCAAAAATAATACACTCCAAAAATAATAAACTACACAAATAATACACTCCACAAATAATACAAACGTCAAATAATTCACTCCACAAAAAATACACTCCTCAAATAATAGAAACATCAAATAATGCACTCCAAAAATAATACACTCCTCAAATAATACACTCCTCAAATAATGCACTCCTCAAATAATACACTCCTCAAATAATACACTCCACAAATTATACACTCCACAAATAATACACTCCACAAATAAAACACTCCTCAAATAATACACTCCACAAATAATACACTCCACAAATTATACACTCCACAAATAATACAATCCACAAATAAAACACTCCTCAAATTATACACTCCACAAATAATACACTCCACAAATAATACACTCCACAAATAATACACTCCACAAATAAAACACTCCACAAATAATACAATCGTCAAATAATTCACTCCACAAAAAATACACTCCTCAAATAATAGAAACATCAAACAATACACTCCTCAAATAATACACTCCACAAATAATACACTCCACAAATAATACACTCCAAAAATAATAAACTACACAAATAATACACTCCACAAATAATACAAACGTCAAATAATTCACTCCACAAAAAATACACTCCTCAAATAATAGAAACATCAAATAATGCACTCCACAAATAATACACTCCTCAAATAATACACTCCTCAAATAATACACTCCTCAAATAATACACTCCTCAAATAATACACTCCACAAATTATACACTCCACAAATAATACACTCCACAAATAAAACACTCCTCAAATAATACACTCCACAAATAATACACTCCACAAATTATACACTCCACAAATAATACACTCCACAAATAAAACACTCCTCAAATTATACACTCCACAAATAATACACTCCACAAATAATACACTCCACAAATAATACACTCCACAAATAATACACTCCACAAATAATACAAACGTCAAATAATTCACTCCACAAATTATACACTCCACAAATAATACAAACATCAAATAATACACTCCACAAATAATACAAACGTCAAAAAATACAATCCACAAATTGTACAATTCTCAAATAATACACTCCTCAAATAATACAATCCTCAAATAATACACTCCACAAATAATACAATCCTCAAAGAATACACTCCACAAATAATACACTCCACAAATAATACACTCCTCAAATAATACACACCACAAATAATACAAACGTCAAATAATACACTCCTCAAATAATACACTCCACAAATAATACACTCCTCAAGTAATACACTCCACAAATAATACACTCCTCAAATAATACACTCCACAAATAATACACTCCTCAAATAATACACACCGCAAATAATACAAACGTCAAATAATACACTCCTCAAATAATACACTCCACAAATAAAACACTCCTCAAATAATACACTCCACAAATAATACACTCCTCAAATAATACACACCACAAATAATACAAACGTCAAATAATACACTCCTCAAATAATACACTCCACAAATAATACACTCCTCAAATAATACATTCCACAAATAATACAATCCTCAAATAATGCACTCCTCAAATAATACACTCCTCAAATAATACACTCCTCAAATAATACACTCCTCAAATAATATGCTCCTCAAATAATACACTCCACAAATAATACAATCCTCAAATAATGCTCTCCTCAAATAATACACTCCTCAAATAATACACTCCACAAATAATACACTCCACAATAATACACTCCTCAAATAATACACTCCTCAAATAATACAATCGTCAAATAATACACTCCACAAATAAAACACTCCTCAAATAATAGAAATGTCAAATAATACACTCCTCAATTCATAAGCTCCACAAATAAAACACTCCTCAAATAATACAATCCTCAAATAATACAAACGTCAAATAATATACTCTACAAGTAAAGCACACCTCAAATAATAGAAACGTCAAATGATACATTCCACAAATAATACACTCCAAAAATAATACACTCCACAAATAATACACTCCACAAATAATACACTCCAGAAATAATACACTCCAGAAATGCTACACTCCGCAAATAATACACTCCTCAAATAAAACAATCGTCAAAAAATACACACCTCAAATAATGCACTCCACAAATAATACAATCACCAAATAAGACACTCCACAAATAATACAGTCCTCAAATAATACACTCCTCAAATAATGCACTCCTCAAATAAGAGAAACGTCAAATAATACACTCCGCAAATAATACACTCCTCAAATAAAACAATCCTCAAAAAATACACACCACAAATAATACACTCCATAAATAGTACAAACACCAAATAAGACACTCCTCAAATAATACACTCCACAAACAATGCACTCCACAAATAATACACTCCTCAAATAATACACTCCTCAAGTAATACACTCCTCAAATAACACACTCCTCAAATAATACAAACGTCAAATAATTCACTCCACAAAAAATACACTCCTCAAATAATAGAAACGTCAAATAATACACTCCTCAAATAATACACTCCACAAAACATACACTCCTCAAATAATAGAAACATCAAATAATACACTCCACAAATAATACACTCGTCAAATAATTCACTCCACAAAAAATACACTCCTCAAATAATAGAAACATCAAATAATACACTCCTCAAATAATACACTCCAAAAATAATAAACTCCACAAATAAAACACTCCACAAATAATACAAACGTCAAATAATTCACTCCACAAAAAATACACTCCACAAATAATACAAACGTCAAATAATTCACTCCACAAAAAATACACTCCTCAAATAATAGAAACATCAAATAATACACTCCACAAATAATACACTCCACAAATAATACACTCCTCAAATAATACACTCCTCAAATAATACACTCCACAAATAATACACTCCAAAAATAATACACTCCAAAAATAATAAACTACACAAATAATACACTCCACAAATAATACAAACGTCAAATAATTCACTCCACAAAAAATACACTCCTCAAATAATAGAAACATCAAATAATGCACTCCACAAATAATACACTCCTCAAATAATACACTCCTCAAATAATACACTCCTCAAATAATACACTCCTCAAATAATACACTCCACAAATTATACACTCCACAAATAATACACTCCACAAATAAAACACTCCTCAAATAATACACTCCACAAATAATACACTCCACAAATTATACACTCCACAAATAATACACTCCACAAATAAAACACTCCTCAAATTATACACTCCACAAATAATACACTCCACAAATAATACACTCCACAAATAATACACTCCACAAATAAAACACTCCACAAATAATACAATCGTCAAATAATTCACTCCACAAAAAATACACTCCTCAAATAATAGAAACATCAAACAATACACTCCTCAAATAATACACTCCAAAAATAATAAACTCCACAAATAAAACACTCCACAAATAATACAAACGTCAAATAATTCACTCCACAAAAAATACACTCCACAAATAATACAAACGTCAAATAATTCACTCCACAAAAAATACACTCCTCAAATAATAGAAACATCAAATAATACACTCCACAAATAATACACTCCACAAATAATACACTCCTCAAATAATACACTCCTCAAATAATACACTCCACAAATAATACACTCCACAAATAATACACTCCAAAAATAATAAACTACACAAATAATACACTCCACAAATAATACAAACGTCAAATAATTCACTCCACAAAAAATACACTCCTCAAATAATAGAAACATCAAATAATGCACTCCACAAATAATACACTCCTCAAATAATACACTCCTCAAATAATACACTCCTCAAATAATACACTCCTCAAATAATACACTCCACAAATTATACACTCCACAAATAATACACTCCACAAATAAAACACTCCTCAAATAATACACTCCACAAATAATACACTCCACAAATTATACACTCCACAAATAATACACTCCACAAATAAAACACTCCTCAAATTATACACTCCACAAATAATACACTCCACAAATAATACACTCCACAAATAATACACTCCACAAATAATACACTCCACAAATAATACAAACGTCAAATAATTCACTCCACAAATTATACACTCCACAAATAATACAAACATCAAATAATACACTCCTCAAATAATACACTCCACAAATAATACAAACGTCAAAAAATACAATCCACAAATTGTACAATTCTCAAATAATACACTCCTCAAATAATACAATCCTCAAATAATACACTCCACAAATAATACAATCCTCAAAGAATACACTCCACAAATAATACACTCCACAAATAATACACTCCTCAAATAATACACACCACAAATAATACAAACGTCAAATAATACACTCCTCAAATAATACACTCCACAAATAATACACTCCTCAAGTAATACACTCCACAAATAATACTCTCCTCAAATAATACACTCCACAAATAATACACTTCTCAAATAATACACACCACAAATAATACAAACGTCAAATAATACACTCCTCAAATAATACACTCCACAAATAAAACACTCCTCAAATAATACACTCCACAAATAATACACTCCTCAAATAATACACACCACAAATAATACAAACGTCAAATAATACACTCCTCAAATAATACACTCCACAAATAATACACTCCTCAAATAATACATTCCACAAATAATACAATCCTCAAATAATGCACTCCTCAAATAATACACTCCTCAAATAATACACTCCTCAAATAATACACTCCTCAAATAATATGCTCCTCAAATAATACACTCCACAAATAATACAATCCTCAAATAATGCACTCCTCAAATAATACACTCCTCAAATAATACACTCCACAAATAATACACTCCACAATAATACACTCCTCAAATAATACACTCCTCAAATAATACAATCGTCAAATAATACACTCCACAAATAATACACTCCACAAATAAAACACTCCTCAAACAATAGAAATGTCAAATAATACACTCCTGAATTAATAAGCTCCACAAATAAAACACTCCTCAAATAATACAATCCTCAAATAATACAAACGTCAAATAATATACTCTACAAGTAAAGCACACCTCAAATAATAGAAACGTCAAATGATACATTTCACAAATAATACACTCCAAAAATAATACACTCCACAAATAATACACTCCACAAATAATACACTCCAGAAATAATACACTCCAGAAATGCTACACTCCGCAAATAATACACTCCTCAAATAAAACAATCGTCAAAAAATACACACCTCAAATAATGCACTCCACAAATAATACAATCACCAAATAAGACACTCCACAAATAATACAGTCCTCAAATAATACACTCCGCAAATAATACACTCCTCAAATAAAACAATCCTCAAAAAATACACACCACAAATAATACACTCCATAAATAGTACAAACACCAAATAAGACACTCCTCAAATAATAGAAACGTCAAATAATACACTCCTCAAATAATACAATCCTCAAATAATACACTCGACAAATAATACACTCCACAAACAATGCACTCCACAAATAATACACTCCACAAATAATACACTCCACAAATAATACACTCCACAAATAATACACTCCACAAATAATACACTCCACAAACAATGCACTCCACAAATAATACACTCCACAAATAATACACTCCTCAAATAATACACTCCACAAATAATACACTCCACAAATAATACAAACATCAAATAATACACTCCTCAAATAATACACTCCTCAAATAA
This sequence comes from Heptranchias perlo, assembly GCF_035084215.1. Classification (NCBI taxonomy): domain Eukaryota; kingdom Metazoa; phylum Chordata; class Chondrichthyes; order Hexanchiformes; family Hexanchidae; genus Heptranchias; species Heptranchias perlo. The sequence goes on along the minus strand of NW_027139778.1, from coordinate 82,317 downwards.
TACAAACATCAAATAATACACTCCTCAAATAATACACTCCACAAATAATACACTCCACAAATAATACACTCCACAAGTAATACAAACGTTAAATAATTCACTCCACAAATAATACACTCCACAAATAATACACTCCACAAATAATACACTCCACAAATAATACAAAGATCAAATAATACACTCCTCAAATAATACACTCCACAAATAATACACTCCACAAATAATACACTCCACAAGTAATACAAACGTTAAATAATTCACTCCACAAATAATACACTCCACAAATAATACACTCTACAAATAATACAAAGATCAAATAATACACTCCTCAAATAATACACTCCACAAATAATACACTCTACAAATAATACACTCCTCAAATAATACACTCCACAAATAATACACTCCACAAATAATACAATCCTCAAATAATACACTCCTCAAATAATACACTCCTCAAATAATACACTCCAAAAATAATACACTCCACAAGTGATACAAACGTTAAATAATTCACTCCACAAATAATACACTCCACAAATAATACAAACATCAAATAATACACTTCTCAAATAATACACTCCTCAAATAGTACACTCCTCAAATAATATACTCCTCAAATAATACACTCCTCAAATAATACACTCCTCAAATAATACAAACATCAAATAATACACTCCTCAAATAGTACACTCCTCAAATAGTACACTCCTCAAATAATACACTCCTCAAATAATACACTCCTCAAATAATACACTCCTCAAATAATACAAACATCAAATAATACACTCCTCAAATAGTACACTCCTCAAATAGTACACTCCTCAAATAATACACTCCTCAAACAATACACTCCTCAAATAATACACTCCTCAAATAATACACTCCACAATTAATACACTCCTCAAATAGTACACTCCTCAAATAATACACTCCTCAAATAATACACTCCTCAAATAATACACTCCTCAAATAATATACTCCTCAAATAATACACTCCTCAAATAATACACTCCTCAAATAATACAAACATCAAATAATACACTCCTCAAATAGTACACTCCTCAAAAAGTACACTCCTCAAATAATACACTCCTCAAATAATACACTCCTCAAATAATACACTCCTCAAATAATACACTCCACAAATAATACACTCCACAAATAATACACTCCTCAAATAATACACTCCACAAATAATACACTCCACAAATAATACACTCCTCAAATAGCACACTCCTCAAATAATACACTCCTCAAATAATACACTCCTCAAATAATACACTCCTCAAATAATGCACTCCACAATTAAAACAAACATCATATAATACAATCCGCAAAAAGTACACTCCACAAATGATAAAAACGTCAAATAATACACTCCACAAATAATACATTCCAGAAATAATACACTCCTCAAATAATACACTCCTCAAATAATACACTCCACAAATAATACACTCCTCAAATAATACACTCCTCAAATAATACACTCCACAAATAATACACTCCTCAAATAATACACTCCTCAAATAATACACTCCACAAATAATACACTCCACAAATAATACACTCCTCAAATAATACACTCCTCAAATAATACATTCCACAAATAATGCACTCCTCAAATAATACACTCCTCAAATAATACACTCCACAAATAATACACTCCTCAAATAATACACTCCACAAATAATGCACTCCTCAAATAATACACTCCTCAAATAATACACTCCACAAATAATACAAACGTCAAATAATACACTCCTCAAATAATACACTCCTCAAATAATACACTCCTCAAATAATACACTCCTCAAATAATACACTCCTCAAATAATACACTCCTCAAATAATACACTCCTCAAATAATACACTCCTCAAATAATACACTCCTCAAATAATACACTCCTCAAATAATACACTCCTCAAATAATATACTCCTCAAATAATACACTCCTCAAATAATACACTCCCCAAATAATACACTCCTCAAATAATACACTCCCCAAATAATACACTCCTCAAATAATACTCATCAAATAATACACTCCCCAAATAATACACTCCTCAAATAATACACTCCCCAAATAATACACTCCTCAAATAATACACTCCTCAAATAATATACTCCTCAAATAATACACTCCTCAAATAATACACTCCTCAAATAATACACTCCTGAAATAATATACTCCTCAAATAATACACTCCTCAAATAATACACTCCTCAAATAATACACTCCTCAAATAATACAAATGGCAAATAATACACTCCTCAAATAAAACACTCCACAAATAACACACTCCTCAAATAATACACTCCACAAATAATACAAACGTCAAATAATACACTCCTCAAATAATACACTCCTCAAATAATACACTCCTCAAATAATGCACTCCACAAATAATACCAACATCAAATAATACACTCCACACATAATAATACACTCCTCAAATAATACACTCCTCAAATAATACAAACGTCAAATAATACACTCCTCAAATAATACACTCCTCAAATAATGCACTCCACAAATAATACAAACGTCAAATAATACACTCCACAAATAATACACTCCACAAATAATACACTCCTCAAATAATACAAACATCAAATAATACACTCCACAAATAATACAATCCTCAAATAATACACTCCTCAAATAATACAAACGTCAAATAATACACTCCACAAATAATACACTCCACAAATAATACAAACGTCAAATAATACACTCCTCAAATAATACACTCCTCAAATAATACACTCCTCAAATAATACAAACGTCAAATAATACACTCCACAAATAATACACTCCTCAAATAATACACTCCTCAAATAATACAAACGTCAAATAATACACTCCTCAAATAATACACTCCTCAAACAATACAAACGTCAAATAATACACTCCACAAATAATACGCTCCACAAATAATACAAACGTCAAATAATACACTCCTCAAATAATACACTCCTCAAATAATACACTCCTCAAATAATACAAACGTCAAATAATACACTCCTCAAATAATACACTCCTCAAATAATACACTCCTCAAATAATACACTCCTCAAATAATACAAATGGCAAATAATACACTCCTCAAATAAAACACTCCACAAATAACACACTCCTCAAATAATACACTCCACAAATAATACAAACGTCAAATAATACACTCCTCAAATAATACACTCCTCAAATAATACACTCCTCAAATAATGCACTCCACAAATAATACAAACATCAAATAATACACTCCACACATAATAATACACTCCTCAAATAATACACTCCTCAAATAATACAAACGTCAAATAATACACTCCTCAAATAATACACTCCTCAAATAATGCACTCCACAAATAATACAAACGTCAAATAATACACTCCACAAATAATACACTCCACAAATAATACACTCCTCAAATAATACAAACGTCAAATAATACACTCCACAAATAATACACTCCTCAAATAATACACTCCTCAAATAATACAAACGTCACATAATACACTCCACAAATAATACACTCCACAAATAATACAAACGTCAAATAATACACTCCTCAAATAATACACTCCTCAAATAATACACTCCTCAAATAATACAAACGTCAAATAATACACTCCTCAAATAATACACTCATCAAATAATACACTCCTCAAATAATACACTCCTCAAATAATACAAACGTCAAATAATACACTCCTCCAATAATACACTCCTCAAATAATACAAACGTCAAATAATACACTCCACAAATAATACACTCCACAAATAATACAAACGTCAAATAATACACTCCTCAAATAATACACTCCTCAAATAATACACTCCTCAAATAATACAAACGTCAAATAATACTTTCCACAAATAATACACTCCTCAAATAATACACTCCTCAAATAATACACTCCTCAAGTAATACACTCCACAAATAATACACTCCTCAAATAATACACTCCTCAAATAATACACTCCTCAAATAATACAAACGTCAAATAATACTTTCCACAAATAATACACTCCTCAAATAATACACTCCACAAATAATACACTCCTCAAGTAATACACTCCACAAATAATACACTCCTCAAATAATACACTCCTCAAATAATACACTCCTCAAATAATACAAACGTCAAATAATACACTCCTCAAATAATACACTCCTCAAATAATACACTCCTCAAATAATACACTCCACAAATAATACACTCCACAAATAATACACTCCTCAAGTAATACACTCCACAAATAATACACTCCACAAATAATACACTCCTCAAGTAATACACTCCACAAATAATACACTCCACAAATAATACACTCCACAAATAATACACTCCACAAATAATACACTCCACAAATAATACACTCCACAAATAATACACTCCTCAAGTAATACACTCCTCAAGTAATACACTCCTCAAGTAATACACTCCACAAATAATACAATCCTCAAATAATACACTCCACAAATAATACAAACGTAAAATAATACACTCCACAAATAATACACTCCACAAATAATACAAACGTCAAATAATACACTCCTCAAATAATACACTCCTCAAATAATATACTCCTCAAATAATACACTCCTCAAATAATACACTCCTCAAATAATACACTCCTCAAATAATACACTCCTCAAATAATGCACTCCTCAAATAATACACTCCTCAAATAATACACTCCTCAAATAATACACTCCACAAATAATACAAACGTAAAATAATACACTCCACAAATAATACAATCCTCAAATAATACACTCCACAAATAATACACTCCTCAAATAATACACTCCTCAAATAATACACTCCACAAATAATACACTCCTCAAATAATACACTCCTCAAATAATACACTCCACAAATAATACACTCCTCAAATAATACACTTCACAAATAATACACTCCTCAAATAATACACTCCTCAAATAATACACTCCACAAATAATACACTCCTCAAATAATACACTCCTCAAATAATACACTCCACAAATAATACACTCCTCAAATAATACACTCCTCAAATAATACACTCCACAAATAATACACTCCTCAAATAATACACTTCACAAATAATACACTCCTCAAATAATACACTCCTCAAATAATACACTCCACAAATAATACACTCCTCAAATAATACACTTCACAAATAATACACTCCTCAAATAATACACTCCACAAATAATGCAATCCTCAAATAATACACTCCTCAAATAATACACTCCTCAAATCATACACTCCTCAAATAATACAATCCTCAAATAATACACTCCTCAAATAATACACTCCTCAAATAATACACTCCTCAAATAAAACACTCCTCAAATAATACACTCCTCAAATAAAACACCCATCAGGTTAAATCTGACGGGATCCAAGGTGAGGTGGCCAATTGGATACAAAATTGACTTGACGACAGAAGACAGAGGGTGGTTGTAGAGGGTTGTTTTTCAGACTGGAGGCCTGTGACCAGCGGTGTGCCTCAGGGATCGGTGCTGGGTCCGCTGTTATTTGTTATTTATATCAATGATTTTGATGAGAATTTCGGAGGAATGGTTCGTAAGTTTGCGGATGACACCATGACTGGTGGCATTGTGGACAGTGAAGAAGGTTATCTAGGATTGCAACGGGATCTTGATAAATTGGGCCAGTGGGCCGATGAATGGCAGATGGAGTTTAATTTAGATAAATGTGAGGTGATGCATTTTGGTAGATCGAATCGGGCCAGGAACTATTCCGTTAATGGTAGGGCGTTGGGGAGTGTGATAGAACAAAGAGATCTAGGAGTACAGGTTCATAGCTCCTTGAAAGTGGAGTCACAGGTGGATAGGGTGGTGAAGAAGGCATTCGGCATGCTTGGTTTCATTGGTCAGAACATTGAATACAGGAGTTGGGATGTCTTGTTGAAGTTGTACAAGACATTAGTAAGGCCACACTTGGAATACTGTGTACAGTTCTTGTCACCCTACTGAAGAAAGGATATTATTAAACTAGAAAGTGTGCAGAAAAGATTTACTAGGACACGACGGGGACTTGATGGTTTGACTTATACGGAGAGGGAAGATAGACTGGGACTTTATTCCCTGGAGAGTAGGAAGTTAAGGGGTGATCTTATGGAAGTCTATAAAATAATGAGGGGCATCGATCAGGTCGATCGTCAAAATCTTTTCCCAAAGGTAGGGGAGTCTATAACGAGGGGACATAGATTTATGGTGAGAGGGGAGAGATACAAAAGGGTCCAGAGGGGCAATTTTTTCACTCAAAGGGTGGTGAGTGTCTGGAACGAGCTGCCAGAGGCAGTACTAGAGGCGGGTACAATTTTGTCTATTAAAAAGCATTTGGACAGTTACATGGGTAAGATGGGTATAGAGGGATATGGGCCAAGTGCAGGCAATTGGGACGAGCTTAGTGGTAGAAACTGGGCGACATGGACATGTTGGGCCGAAGGGCCTGTTTCCATGTTGTAAACTTCTATGATTCTATGATTCGATGACTCCTCTAATAATAGAAACTTCAAATAATACACTCCACAAATAAGACACTCCACAAATAATACACTCCACAAATAATACACTCCACAAATAAAACACTCCTCAAATCATACAAACTTCAAATAATACACTCCTCAAATAATACACTCCACAAATAACACAAACTTCAAATAAAACACTCCACAAATAATACACTCCTCAAATAATACAAACTTCAAATAATACACTCCTCAAATAATACACTCCACAAATAAAACACTCCTCAAATAACACAAACTTCAAATAAAACACTCCACAAATAATACACTCCACAAATAATACACTCCACAAATAAAACACTCCTCAAATAACACAAACTTCAAATAATACACTCCTCAAATAATACACTCCACAAATAAAACACTCCTCAAATAATACAAACTTCAAATAAAACACTCCACAAATAATACACTCCTCAAATAATACAAACTTCAAATAATACACTCCTCAAATAATACACTCCACAAATAAAACACTCCTCAAATAATACAAACTTCAAATAAAACACTCCACAAATAATACACTCCACAAATAATACACTCCACAAATAAAACACTCCTCAAATAACACAAACTTCAAATAATACACTCCACAAATAATACACTCCACAAATAAAACACTCCTCAAATAATACAAACTTCAAATAATACACTCCTCAAATAATACACTCCACAAATAAAACACTCCTCAAATAACACAAACTTCAAATAAAACACTCCACAAATAATACACTCCACAAATAATACACTCCACAAATAATACACTCCACAAATAATACACTCCTCAAATAATACACTCCACAAATAATACACTCCACAAATAAAACACTCCTCAAATAACACAAACTTCAAATAACACACTCCACAAATAATACAATCCGCAAATAATACAAACGTCAAATAATACACTCCTCAAATAATAAAAACGTCAAATAATACACTCCACAAATAATACACTCCACAAATAATACACTCCACAAATAAAACACTCCTCAAATAAGACAAACTTCAAATAACACACTCCACAAATAATACAATCCGCAAATAATACAAACGTCAAATAATACACTCCTCAAATAATAAAAACGTCAAATAATACACTCCACAAATAATACCCTCCAAAAATAATACACTCCAAAAATAATACACTCCACAAATAAAACACTCCTCAAATAATACAAACTTCAAATAATACACTCCACAAATAATACACTCCTCAAATAATACAATCCACAAATAATACACTCCACAAATAATACACTCCTCAAATAATACAATCCACAAATAATACACTCCACAAATAATACACTCCAAAAATAATACACTCCACAAATAATACACTCCTCAAATAATACAATCCACAAATAATACACTCCACAAATAATACACTCCTCAAATAATACACTCCACAAAAAAAACAATCCGCAAATAATACAAACGTCAAATAATACACTCCTCAAATAATACACTCCACAAATAATACACTCCACAAATAAAACACTCCTCAAATAATACAAACTTCAAACAGTACACTCCACAAATAATACACTCCACAAATAAAACACTCCTCAAATAATACAAACTTCAAATAATACACTCCACAAATAATACATTCCACAAATAATACAATCCGCAAATAATACAAACGTCAAATAACACACTCCTCAAATAATAAAAACGTCAAATAATACACTCCACAAATAATACACTCCACATATAATACACTCCTCAAAAAATACACTCCACAAATAATACACTCCACAAATAATACACTCCTCAAATCATACACTCCTCAAATCATACACTCCTCAAATAATACACTCCTCAAATAATACACTCCTCAAATAATACACTCCAGAAATAATACATTCCACAAATCATACACTCCTCAAAATAATACACACCTCAAATAATACACTCCACAAATAATACACTCCTCAAATAATACACTCCCAAAATAATACACTCCTCAAATAATGCACTCCTCAAATAATACACTCCTCAAATAATAAACTCCACAAATAATACACTCCAGAAATAATACATTCCACAAATCATACACTCCTCAAAATAATACACTCCACAAATAATACAATCCACAAATGATAAATTCCACAAATAAAAACTCCACAAATAATACACTCCACAAACAATAAATTCCACAAATAATACACTCCTCAAATAATGCACTCCTCAAATAATACACTCCACAAATAATACACTCCACAAATAATACACACCTCAAATAATACACTCCACAAATAATACACTCCACAAATAATACACTCCTCAAATAATACACTCCTCAAATAACACACTCCTCAAATAATACACTCCTCAAATAAGACACTTCACAAATAATACATTCCACAAATAATACACACCTCAAATAATACACTCCACAAATAATACACTCCACAAATAATACACTCCACAAATAATACACACCTCAAATAATACACTCCACAAATAATACACTCCTCAAATAATACACTCCTCAAATAATACACTCCACAAATAACACACTCCTCAAATAATACACTCCTCAAATAATACACTTCATAAATAATACATTCCTCAAATAAGACACTCCACAAATAATACACTCCTCCAATAATACACTTCACAAATAATACACTCCACAAATAATACACTCCTCAAATAATATACTCCTCAAATAATACACTCCACAAATAATACAAAAGTCAAATAATACCCTCCTCAAATATTAAACTCCACAAATAATACACTCTTCAAAGAATAAATTCGACAAAAAATACACTCCTCAAATAATACACTCCTCAAATAATACACTCCTCAAATAATACAAACGTCAAAAATTAAACGCCACAAAGAATACACTCCTCAAATAATATACTCCACAAATAATACACTCCACAATTAATACACTCCTCAAATAATGCACTCCTGAAATAATACAAACATCAAATAATACGTCAAAGATTTCACGCCACAAATAATACACTCCTTAAATAATACACTCCAGAAATAATACAAACGACAAATAATACACTCCTCAAATAATACACTCCTCAAATAAAACAATCCTCAAATGATACACTCCATAAATAATACACTCCAGAAATAATACACTCCACAAATATTACAAAAGTCAAATAAATCACGCCACAAATAATACACTCCACAAATACACTCCTCAAATAATACACTCCTCAAATAATCCAATCCACAAATAAATCATTCCACAAATTATGCACTCCACAAATAATACACTCCACAAATAATACACTCCACAAATAATACACTCCTCAAATATTACAAACCTCAAATAATATACTCCTCAAATAACACAAACATCAAATAATACACTCCTCAAATTATATAAACATCAAATAATGCACTACACAAATAACACACTCCACAAATAATACACTCCTCAAATAATACAAACATCATAAAAGACACTCCTCAAATAATACACTCCTCAAATAATACAAACATCATAAAAGACACACCTCAAATAATACTCTCCACAAATAATACAAACATCAAATAATAAACTCCTCATATTATACAAACGTCAAATAATACACCCCACAAAGAATAAACTCCTCAAATAATACACTCCTCAAATAACACAAAAATCAAATAAAACACTCCTCAAATCATACAAATCTCAAATAATACAAACAACAAATCATAAACTCCACAAATTATACACTCCTCAAATAATACACTCCTCAAATAATACAAACATCAGATAATACACTCCTCAAATAATACACTCCTCAAACAACACAAACATCAAATAATACACTCCTCAAATAATACAAACATCAAAGAATACACTCCTCAAATAACACTTTCCTCAAACGTAAAATAACACACTCAACAAATAATACACTCCACAAATAAAACACTCCTCAAATAAAACAAATGTCAAATAATACACTCCTCAAATAATACACTCCACAAATTATACACTCCTCAAATAATACAATCCACAAATAAATCATTCCACAAATTATACACTCCACAAATTAGACACTCCACAAATAATACACTCCTCAAATAATACACTCCACAAATAATACACTCCTCAAATAATACAATCCACAAATAAATCATTCCACAAATAATACACTCCACAAATTATACACTCCACAAATAATACACTCCTCAAATAATACAGACGTCAAATAATACACTCCTCAAATAATACACTCCACAAATAATACAGACGTCAAATAATACACTCCTCAAATAATACACTCCACAAATAATACACTCCACAAATAATACACTCCACAAATAATACACTCCTCAAATAATACACTCCTCAAATAATACACTCCTCAAATAATACAAACGTCAAAAATTACACGCCACAAATAATACACTCCTCAAATAATAGACTCAACAAATAATACACTCCACAATTAATACATTCCACAAATAATACACTCCACAAATAATACACTGCACAAATAATACACTCCACAAATAATGCATTCCACAAATAATACACTCCTCAAATAATACAACCGTCAAATAATACAAACATCAAATAATACACTCCTCAAATAATACACTCCTTACATAATACACTCCACAAATAATACACTCCTCAAATAATACAACCGTCAAATAATACAAACATCAAATAATACACTCCTCAAATAATACACTCCACAAATAATACACTCCACAAATAATATACTCCTTACAGAATACACTCCATAAATAATACACTCCAGAAATAATACACTCGAGAAATAATACACTCCTCAAATAATACACTCCACAAATAATACACTCCACAAATAATATACTCCTTACAGAATACACTCCATAAATAATACACTCCAGAAATATTACAAACGTCAAATAAATCACGCCATAAATAATGCACTCCAGAAATAATACACTCCAGAAATATTACAAACGTCAAATAAATCACGCCATAAATAATACACTCCACAAATAATACACGACCGAAATTAAACACTCTTCAAGAAATACACTACTCAAATAATACACTCCACAAATAATACACTGCTCAAATAGAACTATCCCGAAATAAAACACCCCTCAAATAAAACACTCCTCAAATAATCCAATCCACAAATAAATCATTCCACAAATTATACACTACACAAATAATACACTCCACAAATAATACACTCCACAAATAATACACTCCTCAAATAATACACTCCACAAATAATACACTCCACAAATAATACACTCCACAAATAATACACTCCACAAATAATACACTCCACAAATAATACACTCCACAAATCATACAAACATCAAATAATGCACTACACAAATAATACACTCCACAAATAATACACTCCTCAAATAATACACTCCACAAATAATACACTACTCAAATAATACACTCCACAAATAATACACTCCACAAATAATACACTCCTCAAATAATACACTCCACAAATAATACACTCCACAAATAATACACTCCTCAAATAATACACTCCACAAATAATACACTCCACAAATTATACACTCCACAAATAATACACTCCACAAATAATACACTCCACAAATAATACACTCCTCAAATCATACAAACATCAAATAATGCACGAAACAAATAATACACTCCACAAATAATACACTCCTCAAATAATACACTCCGCAAATAAGACAAACATCAAATAATACACTCCACAAATAATACACTCCTCAAATAATACACTCCGCAAATAAGACAAACATCAAATAATACACTCCACAAATAATACACTCCACAAATAATACACTCCTCAAATAATACACTCCACAAATAATACACTCCTCAAATAATACACTCCACAAATAATACACTCCTCAAATAATACACTCCTCAAATAATACACTCCTCAAATAATACACTCCACAAATAATACACTCCTCAAATAATACACTCCTCAAATAATACACTCCACAAATAATACACTCCTCAAAGAATACACTCCGCAAATAAGACAAACATCAAATAATACACTCCACAAATAATACACTCCACAAATAATACACTCCTCAAATAATACATTCCACAAATAATGCACTCCTCAAATAATACACTCCTCAAATAATACACTCCTCAAATAATACACTCCACAAATAATACACTCCTCAATTAACACACTCCACAAATAATACACTCCTCAAATAACACACTCCAAAAATAATACACGACACAAATAATACACTCCTCAAATAATACACGACACAAATAACACTCCTCAAATAATACACTCCATAAATAATACACTCCACAAATAATGCACTCCTCAAATAATACAAACGTCAAATAATACACTCCTCAAATAATACATTCCACAAATAATACACTTCACAAATAATACACTCCACAAATAATACACTCCTCAAATAATACACTCCACAAATAACAAACTCCTCAAATAAGACACTCCACAAATAATACACTCCACAAATAATACACTCCTCAAATAAGACACTCCACAAATAATACACTCCTCAAATAACACACCCCTCAAATAATACACTCCTCAAATAATACACTCCTCAAATAAGACACTCCACATATAATACACTCCTCAAATAATACACTCCTCAAATAATACACCCCTCAAATAATACACTCCTCAAATAATACACTCCTGAAATAACACACTCCTCAAATAACACACTCCTCAAATAATACATTCCACAAATATACACTCCTCAAATAATACACTTCACAAATAATACACTCCTCAAATAAGACACTCCACAAATAATACACTCCTCAAATAATACACTCCACAAATAACACACTCCTCAAATAAGACACTCCACAAATAATACACTCCTCAAATAATACACTCCACACATAATACACTCCTCAAATAACACACTCCACAAATAATACTCTCCACAAATAATACACTCCACAAATAATACACTCCTCAAATAATACACTCCTCAAATAATACACTCCTCAAATAATACACTCCTCAAATAATACACTCCTCAAATAATACACTCCTCAAATAATACTCTCCACAAATAATACACTCCTCAAATAATACACTCCACAAATAATACACACCTCAAATAATACACTCCACACATAATACACTCCTCAAATAATACACTCCACAAATAATACACTCCTCAAATAATACACTCCTCAAATAATACTCTCCACAAATAATACACTCCACAAATAATACACTCCTCAAATAATACACTCCTGAAATAATACACTCCACAAATAATACACTGCTCAAATAATACACTCCTCAAATAATACACTCCACAAATAATACACACCTCAAATAATACACTCCTCAAATAATACACTTCACAAATAATGAACTCCTCAAATAATACACTCCTCAAATAATACACTCCTCAAATAATACACTTCACAAATAATACACTCCACAAATAATACACTCCTCAAATAATACACTCCTCAAATAATACACTTCACAAATAATACACTCCACAAATAATACACTCCTCAAATAATACACTCCTCAAATAATACACTTCACAAATAATGAACTCCTCAAATAATACAGTCCTCAAATAATACACTCCTCAAATAATACACTTCACAAATAATGAACTCCTCAAATAATACACTCCTCAAATAATACACTCCTCAAATAATACACTCCACAAATAATACACTCCTCAAATAATACACTCCACAAATAATACAAATGTCAAATAAATCTCTCCTCAAAAAATACAATCCTCAAATAATACGGTCCACAAACAATACACTCCTCAAGTAACACAATCCTCAAATAATACACTCCTCAAATAATACACTCCTCAAATAATACACTCCACAAATAATGCATTCCACAAATAATACACTCCACAAATAATACACTCCTCAAATGATGCATTCCACAAATAATACAAACGTCAAATAATACACTCCTCAAATAACACACTCCTCAAATCATACACTCCTCAAATAACACACTCCTCAAATCATACACTCCTCAAATAACACACTCCTCAAATCATACACTCCTCAAATAACACACTTCTCAAATAATACACTCCTCAAATAATACACTCCTCAAATAATACACTCCTCAAATAATACACTCCTCAAATAATACACTCCTCAAATAATAGACTCCACAAATAATTCACTCCACAAACAATACAAACGTCAAATATTTCACTCCACAAATAATACACTCCACAAATAATACACTCCACAAATAATACAAACCTCAAATAATACACTGCACAAACGATACAAACGTCAAATATTTCACTCCACAAATAATACACTCCACAAATAATACACTCCTCAAATAATACACTCCACAAACAATACAAACGTCAAATATTTCACTCCACAAATTATACACTCAACAAATAATACACTCCACAAATAATACAAATGTCAAATAAATCTCTCCTCAAAAAATACAATCCTCAAATAATACACTCCACAAATAATACACTCCACAAATAATACACTCCTCAAATGATGCATTCCACAAATAATGCATTCCACAAATAATACACTCCACAAATAATACACTCCTCAAATAATACACTCCACAAATAATACACTCCTCAAATGATGCATTCCACAAATAATACAAATGTCAAATAATACACTCCTCAAATAACACACTCCTCAAATAATACACTCCTCAAATAATACACTCCTCAAATAATACACTCCTCAAATAATACACTCCTCAAATAATACACTCCACAAATAATACACTCCACAAATAAACATTCCACAAATAATACACTCCTCAAATAATACACTCCACAAATAATACACTCCTCAAATAATACACTCCTCAAATAATACACTCCACAAATAATACACTCCCAAAATAATACACTCCTCAAATAATACACTCCCAAATAATACACTCCTCAAATAATACACTCCTCAAATAATACACTCCTCAAATAATACACTCCACAAATAATACACTCCACAAATAAACATTCCACAAATAATACACTCCTCAAATAATACACTCCACAAATAATACACTCCACAAATAATACACTCCACAAATAATACACTCCTCAAATAATACACTCCACAAATAATACACTCCACAAATAATACACTCCACAAATAATACACTCCACAAATAATACACTCCACAAATAATTCACTCCACAAACAATACACTCCACAAATAATACACTCCAGAAACAATACAAACGTCAAATAATACACTCCTCAAATAATACAAACGTCAAATATATCACTCCACAAATAATACACTCCACAAATAATTCACTCCACAAATAATACACTCCACAA
Source organism: Heptranchias perlo (assembly GCF_035084215.1). Lineage (NCBI taxonomy): Eukaryota > Metazoa > Chordata > Chondrichthyes > Hexanchiformes > Hexanchidae > Heptranchias > Heptranchias perlo. The sequence continues at coordinate 66,458 of NW_027139778.1, read as the reverse complement.
ATAATACACTCCAGAAACAATACAAACGTCAAATAATACACTCCTCAAATAATACAAACGTCAAATATATCACTCCACAAATAATACACTCCTCAAATAATACACTCCTCAAATAATACAAACCTCAAATAATACACTCCACAAACGATACAAACGTCAAATATTTCACTCCACAAATAATACACTCCACAAATAATACACTCCTCAAATAATACACTCCACAAACAATACAAACGTCAAATATTTCACTCCACAAATTATACACTCCACAAATAATACACTCCACAAATTATACAAACGTCAAATAAATCACTCCACAAATAACACACTCAACAAATAATACACTCCACAAATAATACAAATGTCAAATAAATCTCTCCTCAAAAAATACAATCCTCAAATAATACACTCCACAAATAATACACTCCACAAATAATACACTCCTCAAATGATGCATTCCACAAATAATGCATTCTACAAATAATACACTCCACAATTAATACACTCCTCAAAAAATACACTCCACAAATAATACACTCCTCAAATGATGCATTCCACAAATAATACAAATGTCAAATAATACACTCCTCAAATAATACACTCCTCAAATAATACACTCCTCAAATAATACACTCCTCAAATAATACACTCCTCAAATTATACACTCCTCAAATAATACACTCCACAAATAATACACTCCACAAATAAACATTCCACAAATAATACACTCCTCAAATAATACACTCCACAAATAATACACTCCACAAATAATACACTCCACAAATAATACACTCCTCAAATAATACACTCCACAAATAATACACTCCCAAATAATACACTCCTCAAATAATACACTCCTCAAATAATACACTCCTCAAATAATACACTCCCAAAATAATACACTCCACAAATAATACACTCCACAAATAAACATTCCACAAATAATACACTCCTCAAATAATACACTCCACAAATAATACACTCCACAAATAATACACTCCACAAATAATACACTCCTCAAATAATACACTCCACAAATAATACACTCCACAAATAATACACTCCACAAATAATACACTCCACAAATAATACACTCCACAAATAATACACTCCACAAATAATACACTCCACAAATAATACACTCCAGAAACAATACAAACGTCAAATAATACACTCCTCAAATAATACAAACGTCAAATATATCACTCCACAAATAATACACTCCACAAATAATACACTCCTCAAATAATACACTCCTCAAATAATACTCTCCACAAATAATACACTCCACAAATAATACACTCCACAAATAATACACTCCACAAATAATACACTCCAGAAACAATACAAACGTCAAATATTTCACTCCACAAATAATACACTCCACAAATAATACACTCCTCAAATAATACACTCCTCAAACAATACTCTCCACAAATAATACACTCCACAAATAATACACTCCTCAAATAATACACTCCTCAAACAATACACTCCACAAATAATTGACCACTCAAATAATACGCTCCACAAATAATACTCTCCGTAAATAATACAAATGTCAAATATATCACTCCACAAATAATACACTCCACAAATAATACACTCCTCAAATAATACACTCCTCAAATAATACACTCCACAAATAATACACTCCACAAATAATACACTCCACAAATAATACACTCCAGAAACAATACAAACGTCAAATATTTCACTCCACAAATAATACACTCCACAAATAATACACTCCACAAATAATAAACTCCTCAAATAATACACTCCTCAAATAATACACTCCTCAAATAATACTCTCCATAAATAATACACTCCACAAATAATACACTCCTCAAATAATACACTCCTCAAATAATACACTCCACAAATAATTGACCACTCAAATAATACGCTCCACAAATAATACTCTCCGTAAATAATACAAACGTCAAACAACACACTCCTCAAATAATACACTCCATAAATAATACAAAAATCAAATAATGCACTCCACAAATAATAAACTCCTCAAATAATACACTCCTCAAATAATACACTCCTCTAATTATACACTCCTCAAATAATACACTCCTCAAATAATACACTCCTCAAATAATACACACCACAAATAATACACTCCTCAAATAATACACTCCTCAAATAATACACTCCTCAAATAATACACTCCTCAAATAATACACTCCACAAATAATACAAACGTCAAGTAACAGACTTTTCAAACAATACACTCCACAAATAATACAACTGTCAAATAATACACTCCTCAAATAATACAACCATCAAGTTACAGACTCCTCAAATAAAACACTCCACAAATAATACACTCCTCAAATAATACACTCCTCAAATAATACACTTCTCAAATAATACACTCCTCAAATAATACACTCCACAAATAATACACTCCACAAATAATACACTCAACAAATAATACGCTCCACAAATAATACACTCCACAAATAATAACCTCCTCAAATAGTGCACTCCACAAATAATACACTCCTCAAATAATACACTCAACAAATAATACACTCCTCAAATAATACACTCCTCAAATAATACACTCCACAAATAATACACTCCTCAAACAATAGACAGGTCAAATAATGCACTCCGAAATAATACAAACGTCAAATAATACACTCATCAAGTAATACACTCCACAAATAATACAAACGTAAAATAAATCACTCCACAAATAATACACTCCACAAATAATACACTCCACAAATAAAACACTCCACAAATAATACATTCCACAAATAATACACTCCACAAATAATACACTCCACAAATAATACAATCCACAAATAAAACACTCCTCAAATAAAACACTCCAAAATAATACACTCCACAGATAATACACTCCACAAATAATACACTCCTCAAATAATACACTCCTCAAATAATACACTCCTCAAATAATACAATCCTCAAATAATACACTCCTCAAATAATACACTCCTCAAATAATACACTCCTCAAATAATACACTCCTCAAATAATACAATCCTCAAATAACACACTCCTCAAATAATACACTCCTCAAATAATACACTGCTCAAATAAGACACCCCTCAAATAATACACTCCTCAAATAACACACTCCTCAAATAATACAATCCTCAAATAATACACTCCGCAAATAATACAATCCTCAAATAATACACTCCACAAATAATACACTCCTCAAATAATACACTCCTCAAATAATACACTACTCAAATAATACACTCCTCAAATAATACACTCCAAAAATAAGACACCCCTCAAATAATAGACTCCACAAATAATACACTCCTCAAATAATACACGACTCAAATAATACACTCCACAAATAATACACTCCACAAATAATACACTCCACAAATAATGCACTCCTCAAATAATACACTCCTCAAATAATACACACCACAAATAACACAAGACTCAAATAATACACTCCAAAAATAACACACTCCTCAAATAATACACTCCACAAATAATGCACTCCTCAAATAATCTATTCCACAAATAAAACAAACCACAAATAATACACTCCACAAATAATACAAACGTCAAATAATACACTCCTTAAATCATACAAACGTCAAACAATACACTCCTCAAATAATACACTCTTCAAATAATACAAACGTCAAATAATACACTCCACAAATAATACACTCCTCAAATAATACACTCCACAAATAATACACTCCACAAATAATACATTCTACAAATAATACACTCCACAAACAATACAAATGTCAAATAATACACTCCACAAATAATACACTCCACAAATAATACACTCCACAAATAATACACTCCACAAATAATACACTCCACAAAGAATACATTCCACAAATAATACAATCCTCAAATTATACACTCCACAAATAATACAAACGTGAAATAATACACTCCTCAAATAATACACTCCTCAAATAATACACTCCTCAAATAATACACTCCTCAAGTAATACACTCCTCAAATAATACACTCCTCAAATAATACACTCCTCAAATAATACACTGCACAAATAATACAAACGTCAAATAATACACTCCGCAAATAATACACTCCTCAAATAATACACTCCTCAAATAATACACTCCTCAAATAATACAATCCTCAAATAATACAATCCTCAAATAATACACTCCTCAAATAATACACTCCTCAAATAATACACTCCACAAATAATACACTCCACAAATAATACACTCCACAAATAATGCACTCCTCAAATAATACAAACGTCAAATAATACACTCCTCAAATAATACACTCCTCAAATAATACAATCCTCAAATAATACAATCCTCAAATAATACACTCCTCAAATAATACACTCCTCAAATAATACACTCCACAAATAATACACTCCACAAATAATACACTCCACAAATAATGCACTCCTCAAATAATACAAACGTCAAATAATACACTCCTCAAATAATACACACCACAAATAACACAAGACTCAAATAATACACTCCAAAAATAACATACTCCTCAAATAATACACTCCACAAATAATGCACTCCACAAATAATACACTCCACAAATAATGCACTCCTCAAATAATATATTCCACAAATAAAACAAACCACAAATAATACACTCCACAAATAATACAAACGTCAAATAATACACTCCTTAAATCATACAAACGTCAAACAATACACTCCTCAAATAATACACTCTTCAAATAATACAAACGTCAAATAATACACTCCACAAATAATACACTCCTCAAATAATACACTCCACACATAAGACACTCCACAAATAATACATTCTACAAATAATACACTCCACAAACAATACAAATGTCAAATAAATCACTCCACAAATAATACACTCCACAAATAATACACTCCACAAATAATACACTCCACAAATAATACACTCCACAAAGAATACAAACGTCAAATAATACACTCCTCAAATAATACACTCCTCAAATAATACACTCCTCAAATAATACACTCCTCAAGTAATACACTCCTCAAATAATACACTCCTCAAATAATACACTCCTCAAATAATACACTCCTCAAATAATACACTGCACAAATAATACAAACGTCAAATAATACACTCCGCAAATAATACACTCCACAAATAAAACTCTCCACAAATAATAAAAACGTCAAATAATACACTCCTCAATTGATACAATCGAACAATAATAAACTCCACAAATAATAGACTCCTCAAAAAATACAAACATGAATTAATCACCGAACAATAGTACACCACTCAAACAATACACTGCACAAATAATACACTCCTCAAATAATACACTATTCAAATAATACACTCCACAAATAACACACTGCCCAAATAATACACTCCACAAATAATACACTCCACAAATCATACACTCCACAAATCATACACTCCACAAATAATACACTCCTCAAATAATACACTCCACAAATAATACACTCCACAAATCATACACTCCACAAATAATACACTCCTCAAATAATAAACTACTCAAATAATACACTCCACAAATAATACACTCCACAAATAATACAAACGTCAAATAACACACTCCAGAGATAATACAATCCTCAAATAATACAAACGTCGGATAATACACTGCTCAAATAATACACTCCTCAAATAATATAATCCACAAATAATACAAACGTCAAATAAAAGTCTCCTAAAATAATACAAATGTCAAATAATACAGTCCTCAAATACGACACTCCACAAATAATACACTCCTCAAATAAGACAAACATCAAATAATACACTCCTCAAATTATACAATCGTCAAATAATACACTCCTCAAATAATACAATCGTCAAATAAATCACTCCAAAAATAATACACTCCACAAATAATACACTCCTCAAATAATACACTCCACAAATAATAAACCACTCAAGTAATACACTCCACAAATAAAACACTCCACAAAAAATACACTCCACAAATAATACAAACGTCAAATAATACACTCCACAAATAATACACTCCACAAATAATACACTCCTCAAATAATACAATCGTCAAATAAATCACTCCAAAAATAATACACTCCACAAATAATACAAACGTCAAATAATACACTCCACAAATAATACACTCCACAAGTAATACACTCCACAAATAATACACTGCACAAATAATACACAACAAAAATAATACACTCCTGAAATAATACACTCCCCAAATAATACACAACAAAAATAATACACTCCTGAAATAATACAGTCCTCAAATAATACAAACGTCAAATAATACAAACCTCAAATTAATCACTCCACCAATAATACACGACTCAAACAATACACGACCCAAATAATACACTGCATAAACAATACACTGCATCAATAAAACACCTCAAATAATACACTCCGCAAATAATACACTCCTCAAATAATACACAACACAAATAATACAAACGTCAAAAAAATCATTCCACAAATAATACACTCCACAAATAATAGGAGTCAAATAATACACTCCATAAATACTACACTCCATAAATAATACATTCCTCAAATAATACACTCTTCAAATAATACACTCCACAAATAATACACGAGTCAAATAATACACTCAACAAATAATACAGTCAACAAATAATACACTCAACAAATAATACACTCAACAAATAATACACTCCGCAAATAATACACTCCGCAAATAATACACTCCTCAAATAATACACTCCTCAAATAATACACTCCTCAAATTATACACTCCACAAATAATACACTCCACAAATAAAACTCCCTTCAAATAATACACACCTCAAATAATACACTCCTCAAATAATACACTCCTCAAATAATACACTCCACAAATAATACTCCCCTCAAATAATACACTCCTCAAATAATACACTCCTCAAATAATACACTCCTCAAATAATACACTCCTCAAATAATACTCCCCTCAAATAAAACACTCCACAATTTATACAAACGTCAAATAAATCACTCCGCAAATAATACACTCCACAAATAATACACTCCACAAATAATACACTCCACAAGTAATACTCCCCTCAAATAAAACACTCCACAATTAATACAAACGTCAAATAAATCACTCCGCAAATAATACACTCCTCAAATAATACACTCCTCAAATAATACACTCCCCAAATAATACACTCCCCAAATAATACACTCCCCAAATAATACACTCAACAAATAATACACTCAACAAATAATACACTCAACAAATAATACTCAACAAATAATGCACTCCTCAAATAATACACTCGTCAAATAACACAAACGTCAAATAATACAAATGTCAAATAATACAATCCACAAATTATACAATCCTCAAATAATACAATCCACAAATAATAGAAACGTCAAATAATACACTCCCCAAATAATACACTCTCCAAATAATACACTCTCCAAATAATACACTCAACAAATAATACACTCAACAAATAATACACTCCTCAAATAATACACTCCTCAAATAATACACTCCACAAATAATACACACCACAAATAATACACTCCACAAATAATACACTCCTCCAATAATAGAAACGTCAAATAACACACTCCTCAAATAATACACTCCGCAAATAATACACTCCACAAATAATACAATCCTCAAATAATACAAAAGTCAAATAATACACTCCACAAATAATACACTCCACAAATAATACACTCCACAAATAATACACTCCACAAATAATACACTCCACAAATAATGCACTCTTCAAATAATACACTCCTCAAATAATACACTCCTCAAATAATACAAATGTCAAATAATACACTCCACAAATAATACACTCCACAAATAATACACTCCTTAAATAATACACTCCACAAATAAAACACTCCACAAATAATACAAATGTCAAATAATACACTCCACAAATAATACAAACGTCAAATAATACACTCCTCAAATAATACAAACGTCAAATAATACACTCCTCAAATAATACAAACGTCAAATAATACACTCCTCAAATAATACAGCCACAAATAATACAAATGTCAAATCATACGCTCCACAAAAAATACACTCCTCAAATAATACACTCCACAAATAAGAGAAACGTCAAATATTACACTCCACAAATAATACACTCCACAAATAATACAATCCACAAATAATAGAAACGTCAAATAATACACTCCACAAATAATACACTACTCAAAAAATACACTCCATAAATAATACACTGCACAAATAATACACTCCTCAAATAATACACTCCACAAATAATACATCCTCAAATAATAGACTCCTCAAAAAATGCAAACGTCAAATAAAAGACTCCTCAAATAATACAAACGTCAAATAATACAGTCCTCAAATAATTCACTCCACAAATAATACAGGCCATAAAATAATACACTCCTTAAATAATACACTCCTCAAGTAATACACTCCACAAATAATACACAACGCAAATAATACACTCAACAAATAAAACACTCCTTAAATAATACAAATATCAAATAATACACTCCTCAAATAATACAAACCTCAAATTGAACACTCCACCAATAATACATTACTCAAACAATACACGACTCAAATAATACACGACTCAAATAATACACTCCATAAACAATACACTGCACCAATAAAACACACCTCAAATAATACGCTCCGCAAATAATACACTCCGCAAATAATACACTCTGCAAATAAATCACTCCGCAAATAATACACTCCTCAAATAATACACTCCTCAAATAATACACGACTCAAATAATACACGACTCAAATAATACACTCCTCAAATAATACACTCCACAAATAATACACTCCACAAATAATACACTCCACAAATAATACACTCCACAAATAATACACTCCTCAAATAATACACTCCACAAATAATACACTCCACAAATAATACACTCCACAAATAATACACTCCTCAAATAATACACTCCTCAAATAATACACTCCACAAATAATACACTCCACAAATAATACACTCCACAAATAATAGAAACGTCAAATAATACACTCCACAAATAATACACTCCACAAATAATACACTCCACAAATAAAACACTCCTCAAATAATACAAACGTCAAATAATACACTCCTCAAATAATACAGCCACAAATAATACAAATGTCAAATCATACGCTCCACAAAAAATACACTCCTCAAATAATACACTCCACAAATAAGAGAAACGTCAAATATTACACTCCACAAATAATACACTCCACAAATAATACAATCCACAAATAATAGAAACGTCAAATAATACACTCCACAAATAATACACTACTCAAAAAATACACTCCATAAATAATACACTGCACAAATAATACACTCCTCAAATAATACACTCCACAAATAATACATCCTCAAATAATAGACTCCTCAAAAAATGCAAACGTCAAATAAAAGACTCCTCAAATAATACAAACGTCAAATAATACAGTCCTCAAATAATTCACTCCACAAATAATACAGGCCATAAAATAATACACTCCTTAAATAATACACTCCTCAAGTAATACACTCCACAAATAATACACAACGCAAATAATACACTCAACAAATAAAACACTCCTTAAATAATACAAATATCAAATAATACACTCCTCAAATAATACAAACCTCAAATTGAACACTCCACCAATAATACATTACTCAAACAATACACGACTCAAATAATACACGACTCAAATAATACACTCCATAAACAATACACTGCACCAATAAAACACACCTCAAATAATACGCTCCGCAAATAATACACTCCGCAAATAATACACTCTGCAAATAAATCACTCCGCAAATAATACACTCCTCAAATAATACACTCCTCAAATAATACACGACTCAAATAATACACGACTCAAATAATACACTCCTCAAATAATACACTCCACAAATAATACACTCCACAAATAATACACTCCACAAATAATACACTCCACAAATAATACACTCCTCAAATAATACACTCCACAAATAATACACTCCACAAATAATACACTCCACAAATAATACACTCCTCAAATAATACACTCCTCAAATAATACACTCCACAAATAATACACTCCACAAATAATACACTCCACAAATAATAGAAACGTCAAATAATACACTCCACAAATAATACACTCCACAAATAATACACTCCACAAATAAAACACTCCTCAAATAATAGAAACATCAAATAATACACTCCACAAATAATACACTCCATAAATAATACATTACTCAAAAAATACAAACATGAATTAATCACCCAACAATAGTACACCACTCAATCATTGCACTGCACAAATAATACACTCCTCAAATAATACACTACTCAAAAAACACACTCCATAAATAATACACTGCACAAATAATACACTCCTCAAATAATACACTCCACAAATAATACATCCTCAAATAATAGACTCCACAAATAATACAAACGTCAAATAATACAGTCCTCAAATAATTCACTCCACAAATAATACAGGCCATAAAATAATACACTCCTTATATAATACACTCCTCAAGTAATACACTCCACAAATAATACACAACGCAAATAACACACTCAACAAATAAAACACTCCTCAAATAATACAAACATCAAATAATACACTCCTCAAATAATACAAACCTCAAATTAAACACTCCACCAATAATACATTACTCAAACAATACACGACTCAAACAATACACTACTCAAATAATACACGACTCAAATAATACACTCCATAAACAATACACTGCACCAATAAAACACACCTCAAATAATACGCTCCGCATATAATACACTCCGCAAATAATACACTCCGCAAATAAATCACTCCGCAAATAAATCACTCCGCAAATAATACACTCCTCAAATAATACACTCCACAAATAATAAACTCCTCAAATAATACACTCCTCAAATAATACACTCCTCAAATAATACACTCCGCAAATAACACAAACGTCAGTTAATACACTCCACAAATAATACACTCCACAAATAATACACTCCGCAAATAATACACTCCACAAATAATACAATCCTCAAATAATACAAAAGTCAAATAATACACTCCACAAATAATACACTCCACAAATAATACACTCCACAAATAATACACTCCACAAATAATACACTCCACAAATAATGCACTCTTCAAATAATACACTCCTCAAATAATACACTCCACAAATAATACAAATGTCAAATAATACACTCCACAAATAATACAAACGTCAAATAATACACTCCTCAAATAATACAAACGTCAAATAATACACTCCTCAAATAATACAAACGTCAAATAATACACTCCTCAAATAATACAGCGACAAATAATACAAATGTCAAATCATACGCTCCACTAAAAATACACTCCTCAAATAATACACTCCACAAATAAGAGAAACGTCAAATATTACACTCCACAAATAATACACTCCACAAATAATACACTCCACAAATAATACACTCCACAAATAATACACTCCACAAATAATAGAAACGTCAAATAATACACTCCACAAATAATACACTACTCAAAAAATACACTCCATAAATAATACACTGCACAAATAATACACTCCTCAAATAATACACTCCACAAATAATACATCCTCAAATAATAGACTCCTCAAAAAATGCAAACGTCAAATAAAAGACTCCTCAAATAATACAAACGTCAAATAATACAGTCCTCAAATAATTCACTCCACAAATAATACAGGCCATAAAATAATACACTCCTTAAATAATACACTCCTCAAGTAATACACTCCACAAATAATACACAACGCAAATAATACACTCAACAAATAAAACACTCCTTAAATAATACAAATATCAAATAATACACTCCTCAAATAATACAAACCTCAAATTGAACACTCCACCAATAATACATGACTCAAACAATACACGACTCAAATAATACACGACTCAAATAATACACTCCATAAACAATACACTGCACCAATAAAACACACCTCAAATAATACGCTCCGCAAATAATACACTCCGCAAATAATACACTCTGCAAATAAATCACTCCGCAAATAATACACTCCTCAAATAATACACTCCTCAAATAATACACGACTCAAATAATACACGACTCAAATAATACACTCCTCAAATAATACACTCCACAAATAATACACTCCACAAATAATACACTCCACAAATAATACACTCCACAAATAATACACTCCACAAATAATACACTCCACAAATAATACACTCCTCAAATAATACACTCCACAAATAATACACTCCACAAATAATACACTCCACAAATAATAGAAACGTCAAATAATACACTCCACAAATAATACACTCCACAAATAATACACTCCACAAATAAAACACTCCTCAAATAATAGAAACATCAAATAATACACTCCACAAATAATACACTCCATAAATAATACATTACTCAAAAAATACAAACATGAATTAATCACCCAACAATAGTACACCACTCAATCATTGCACTGCACAAATAATACACTCCTCAAATAATACACTACTCAAAAAACACACTCCATAAATAATACACTGCACAAATAATACACTCCTCAAATAATACACTCCACAAATAATACATCCTCAAATAATAGACTCCACAAATAATACAAACGTCAAATAATACAGTCCTCAAATAATTCACTCCACAAATAATACAGGCCATAAAATAATACACTCCTTATATAATACACTCCTCAAGTAATACACTCCACAAATAATACACAACGCAAATAACACACTCAACAAATAAAACACTCCTCAAATAATACAAACATCAAATAATACACTCCTCAAATAATACAAACCTCAAATTAAACACTCCACCAATAATACATTACTCAAACAATACACGACTCAAACAATACACTACTCAAATAATACACGACTCAAATAATACACTCCATAAACAATACACTGCACCAATAAAACACACCTCAAATAATACGCTCCGCAAATAATACACTCCGCAAATAATACACTCCGCAAATAAATCACTCCGCAAATAAATCACTCCGCAAATAATACACTCCTCAAATAATACACTCCACAAATAATAAACTCCTCAAATAATACACTCCTCAAATAATACACTCCTCAAATAATACACTCCGCAAATAACACAAACGTCAGTTAATACACTCCACAAATAATACACTCCACAAATAATACACTCCACAAATAATACACTCCACAAATAATACACTCCACAAATAATACACTCCTCAAATAATACACTCCTCAAATAATACACTCCTCAAATAATACACTCCACAAATAATACACTCCTCAAATAGTACGCTCCACAAATAATACAAACGTCAAATAAAACAATCCACAAATAATACACTCCTCAAATAATACACTCCACAAATAATACACTCCACAAATAATGCACTCCACAAATAATACACTCCACAAATAATACACTCCACAAATAATACACTCCTCAAATAATACACTCCACAAATAATACACTCCACAAATAATACACTCCTCAAATAATACACTCCACAAACAATACAAATGTCAAATAAATCACTCCACAAATAATACACTCCACAAATAATACACTCCACAAATAATACACTCCACAAATAATACACTCCTCAAATAATACACGACTCAAATAACACAAACGTCACATAATACACTCCACAAACAATTCACTCCACAAACAATACACTCAACAAATAATACACTCCTCAAATAATACACTCCTCAAATAACACAAACGTCAAATAATACAAATGTCAAATAAAACAATCCACAAATTATACAATCCTCAAATAATACATTCCACAAATAATAGAAACGTCAAATAATACACTCCTCAAATAATGCAATCCTCAAATAATACACTCCACAAATCATACACTCCTCCAATAATAGAAACGTCAAATAACACACTCCTCAAATAATACACTCCGCAAATAATACACTCCACAAATAATACAATCCTCAAATAATACAAAAGTCAAATAATACACTCCACAAATAATACACTCCACAAATAATACACTCCACAAATAATACACTCCACAAATAATGCACTTTTCAAATAATACACTCCACAAATAATACACTCCACAAATAATACACTCCACAAATAAAACACTCCACAAATAATACAAACGTCAAATAATACACTCCTCAAATAATACAAACGTCAAATAATACACTCCTCAAATAATACAGCCACAAATAATACAAATGTCAAATCATACGCTCCACAAAAAATACACTCCTCAAATAATACACTCCACAAATAAGAGAAACGTCAAATATTACACTCCACAAATAATACACTCCACAAATAATACACTCCACAAATAATACACTCCACAAATAATAGAAACGTCAAATAATACACTCCACAAATAATACACTCCACAAATAATAGAAATGTCAAATAATACACTCCTCAAATAATACACTCCTCAAATAATACACTCCACAAATAATACACTCCACAAATAATACACTCCACAAATAATAGAAACGTCAAATAATACACTCCACAAATAATACACTCCACAAATAATACACTCCACAAATAAAACACTCCTCAAATAATAGAAACGTCAAATAATACACTCCACAAATAATACACTCCATAAATAATACATTACTCAAGAAATACAAACATGAATTAATCACCCAACAATAGTACACCACTCAAACATTGCACTGCACAAATAATACACTCCTCAAATAATACACTACTCAAAAAATACACTCCATAAATAATACACTGCACAAATAATACACTCCTCAAATAATACACTCCACAAATAATACATCCTCAAATAATAGACTCCTCAAAAAATGCAAACGTCAAATAAAAGGCTCCTCAAATAATACAAACGTCAAATAATACAGTCCTCAAATAATTCACTCCACAAATAATACCGGCCATAAAATAATACACTCCTTAAATAATACACTCCTCAAGTAATACACTCAACAAATAATACACTCCTCAAATAATACAAACCTCAAATAAAACACTCCACCAATAATACACTCCGCAAATAATACACTCTGCAAATAAATCACTCCGCAAATAATACACTCCTCAAATAATACACTCCTCAAATAATACACGACTCAAATAATACACGACTCAAATAATACACTCCTCAAATAATACACTCCACAAATAATACACTCCACAAATAATACACTCCACAAATAATACACTCCACAAATAATACACTCCTCAAATAATACACTCCACAAATAATACACTCCACAAATAATACACTCCACAAATAATACACTCCACAAATAATACACTCCTCAAATAATACACTCCACAAATAATACACTCCACAAATAATACACTCCACAAATAATAGAAACGTCAAATAATACACTCCACAAATAATACACTCCACAAATAATACACTCTGCAAATAAATCACTCCGCAAATAATACACTCCTCAAATAATACACTCCTCAAATAATACACGACTCAAATAATACACGACTCAAATAATACACTCCTCAAATAATACACTCCACAAATAATACACTCCACAAATAATACACTCCACAAATAATACACTCCACAAATAATACACTCCTCAAATAATACACTCCACAAATAATACACTCCACAAATAATACACTCCACAAATAATACACTCCACAAATAATACACTCCTCAAATAATACACTCCACAAATAATACACTCCACAAATAATACACTCCACAAATAATACACTCCACAAATAATAGAAACGTCAAATAATACACTCCACAAATAATACACTCCACAAATAATACACTCCACAAATAAAACACTCCTCAAATAATAGAAACATCAAATAATACACTCCACAAATAATACACTCCATAAATAATACATTACTCAAAAAATACAAACATGAATTAATCACCCAACAATAGTACACCACTCAATCATTGCACTGCACAAATAATACACTCCTCAAATAATACACTACTCAAAAAACACACTCCATAAATAATACACTGCACAAATAATACACTCCTCAAATAATACACTCCACAAATAATACATCCTCAAATGATAGACTCCACAAATAATACAAACGTCAAATAATACAGTCCTCAAATAATTCACTCCACAAATAATACAGGCCATAAAATAATACACTCCTTATATAATACACTCCTCAAGTAATACACTCCACAAATAATACACAACGCAAATAACACACTCAACAAATAAAACACTCCTCAAATAATACAAACATCAAATAATACACTCCTCAAATAATACAAACCTCAAATTAAACACTCCACCAATAATACATTACTCAAACAATACACGACTCAAACAATGCACTACTCAAATAATACACGACTCAAATAATACACTCCATAAACAATACACTGCACCAATAAAACACACCTCAAATAATACGCTCCGCAAATAATACACTCCGCAAATAATACACTCCGCAAATAAATCACTCCGCAAATAAATCACTCCGCAAATAATACACTCCTCAAATAATACACTCCACAAATAATAAACTCCTCAAATAATACACTCCTCAAATAATACACTCCTCAAATAATACACTCCGCAAATAACACAAACGTCAGTTAATACACTCCACAAATAATACACTCCACAAATAATACACTCCACAAATAATACACTCCACAAATAATACACTCCACAAATAATACACTCCTCAAATAATACACTCCTCAAATAATACACTCCACAAATAATACACTCCTCAAATAGTACGCTCCACAAATAATACAAACGTCAAATAAAACAATCCACAAATAATACACTCCTCAAATAATACACTCCACAAATAATGCACTCCACAAATAATGCACTCCACAAATAATACACTCCACAAATAATACACTCCACAAATAATACACTCCTCAAATAATACACTCCACAAATAATACACTCCACAAATAATACACTCCTCAAATAATACACTCCACAAACAATACAAATGTCAAATAAATCACTCCACAAATAATACACTCCACAAATAATACACTCCACAAATAATACACTCCACAAATAATACACTCCTCAAATAATACACGACTCAAATAACACAAACGTCACATAATACACTCCACAAACAATTCACTCCACAAACAATACACTCAACAAATAATACACTCCTCAAATAATACACTCCTCAAATAACACAAACGTCAAATAATACAAATGTCAAATAAAACAATCCACAAATTATACAATCCTCAAATAATACATTCCACAAATAATAGAAACGTCAAATAATACACTCCTCAAATAATGCAATCCTCAAATAATACACTCCACAAATCATACACTCCTCCAATAATAGAAACGTCAAATAACACACTCCTCAAATAATACACTCCGCAAATAATACACTCCACAAATAATACAATCCTCAAATAATACAAAAGTCAAATAATACACTCCACAAATAATACACTCCACAAATAATACACTCCACAAATAATACACTCCACAAATAATGCACTTTTCAAATAATACACTCCACAAATAATACACTCCACAAATAATACACTCCACAAATAAAACACTCCACAAATAATACAAACGTCAAATAATACACTCCTCAAATAATACAAACGTCAAATAATACACTCCTCAAATAATACAGCCACAAATAATACAAATGTCAAATCATACGCTCCACAAAAAATACACTCCTCAAATAATACACTCCACAAATAAGAGAAACGTCAAATATTACACTCCACAAATAATACACTCCACAAATAATACACTCCACAAATAATACACTCCACAAATAATAGAAACGTCAAATAATACACTCCACAAATAATACACTCCACAAATAATAGAAATGTCAAATAATACACTCCTCAAATAATACACTCCTCAAATAATACACTCCACAAATAATACACTCCACAAATAATACACTCCACAAATAATAGAAACGTCAAATAATACACTCCACAAATAATACACTCCACAAATAATACACTCCACAAATAAAACACTCCTCAAATAATAGAAACGTCAAATAATACACTCCACAAATAATACACTCCATAAATAATACATTACTCAAGAAATACAAACATGAATTAATCACCCAACAATAGTACACCACTCAAACATTGCACTGCACAAATAATACACTCCTCAAATAATACACGACTCAAAAAATACACTCCATAAATAATACACTGCACAAATAATACACTCCTCAAATAATACACTCCACAAATAATACATCCTCAAATAATAGACTCCTCAAAAAATGCAAACGTCAAATAAAAGACTCCTCAAATAATACAAACGTCAAATAATACAGTCCTCAAATAATTCACTCCACAAATAATACCGGCCATAAAATAATACACTCCTTAAATAATACACTCCTCAAGTAATACACTCCACAAATAATACACAACGCAAATAATACACTCAACAAATAATACACTCCTCAAATAATACAAACCTCAAATAAAACACTCCACCAATAATACATTACTCAAACAATACACTACTCAAACAATACACGACTCAAATAATACACGACTCAAATAATACACTCCATAAACAATACACTGCACCAATAAAACACACCTCAAATAATACGCTCCGCAAATAATACACTCCGCAAATAATACACTCCGCAAATAAATCACTCCGCAAATAATACACTCCTCAAATAATACACTCCTCAAATAATACACTCCACAAATAATAAACTCCTCAAATAATACACTCCTCAAATAATACACTCCACAAATAACACAAACGTTGGATAATACACTCCACAAATAATACACTCCACAAATAATACACTCCACAAATAATACACTCCACAAATAATACACTCCACAAATAATAAACTCCACTAATAATACACTCCTCAAATAATACACTCCTCAAATAATACACTCCACAAATAGTACGCTCCACAAATAATACAAACGTCAAATAAAACACTCCACAAATAATACACTCCTCAAATAATACACTCCACAAATAATACACTCCACAAATAATACACTCCACAAATAATACACTCCACAAATAATACACTCCACAAATAATACACTCAACAAATAATACACTCCTCAAATAATACACTCCACAAATAATACACTCCACAAATAATACACTCCTCAAATAATACACTCCACAAATAATACACTCCACAAATAATACACTCCTCAAATAATACACTCCACAAATAATACACTCCACAAATAATACAAACGATAAATAAAAGGCTCCTCAAATAATACAAACGTCAAATAATACACTCCACAAATAATACACTCCACAAACAATACAAATGTCAAATAAATCACTCCACAAATAATACACTCCACAAATAATACACTCCTCAAATAATACACTCCTCAAATAATACACTCCTCAAATAATACACTCCTCAAATAAATCACTCCTCAAATAAATCACTCCACAAATAATACACTGCACAAATAATACTCTCTACAAATAATACACTCCACAAACAACACAAATGTCAAATTAATCACTCCACAAAAAATACACTCCACGATTAATACACTCCACAAATAATACACTCCACAAATAATAAACTCCACAAATAATACACTCCACAAACAACACAAATGTCAAATTAATCACTCCACAAAAAATACACTCCACGATTAATACACTCCACAAATAATACACTCCACAAATAATACACTCCACAAATAATACACTCCACAAATAATACACTCCACAAACAACACAAATGTCAAATTAATCACTCCACAAAAAATACACTCCACGATTAATACACTCCACAAATAATACACTCCACAAATAATACACTCCTCAAATAATACACTCCACAAATAATACACTCCTCAAATAATACACTCCACAAATAATACACTCCACAAACAATGCACTCCACAAATAATACACTCCTCAAATAATACACAACTCAAATAATACAAACGTCAAATAATACACTCCACCAATAATACACTCCATAAATACTACACTCCATAAATAATACACAACTCAAATAATACACTCCACAAATAATACAAGAGTCAAATTATACACTCCCCAAATAATACTCAACAAATAATACACTCCTCAAATGATGAACTGCTCAAATAATACACACCGCAAATAATACACTCCTCAAATAATACACGACTCAAATTATACAAACGTCAGATAATACACTCAACAAATAATACACTCCACAAATAACACTCCTCAAATAAGACTCTCCTCAAATAATACACTCCTCAAATAACACAAACGTCACATAATACACTCCACAAACAATACACTCCACAAATATTACAATCCTCAATTAATACACTCCTCAAATAATACAGCCACAAATAATACAAACGTCAAATAATACACTCCATAAATAATACACTCCACAAATAATTCACTCCACAAATAATACACTCCACAAATAATTCACTCCACAAAAAATACACTCCACAAATAATACACTCCTCAAATAATACACTCCACAAATAATACACTCCATAAATAATACACTCCACAAATAATACAAACGTAAAATAATACATTACACAAATTTTCCACACCACAAACAATAAAAAAGTAAAATATATCACTCCACAAAGAATACACTCCACAAATAATGCACTCCACAAATAATACACTCCTCAAATGATATACTCCTCAAATCATAAAAAAGTCAAATATATCACTCCACAAATAATACACTCCACAAATAATACACTCCACAAACAATAAAAAAGTAAAATATATCACTCCACAAATAATACACTCCACAAATAATAAAAAAGTAAAATATATCACTCCTCAAATAATACAATCCACAAATAATACAATCCACAAATAATACACTACACAAATAATACAATCCACAAATAATACACTCCTCAAATAATACACTCCACAAATAATACAATCCACAAATAATACACTCCACAAATAATACACTCCACAAATAATACACTCCACAAATAATACACTCCACAAATAATACACTCCTCAAATAATACACTCCACAAATAATACACTACACAAATAATACAATCCACAAATAATACACGACACAAATAATACACTCCTCAAATAATACACTCCACAAATAATACACTCCACAAATAATACACTCCTCAAATAATACACTCCACAAATAATACACTCCTCAAATAATACACTCCACAAATAATACACTCCACAAATAATACACACGTCAAATAATACACTCCACAAATAATACACACGTCAAATAATACACTCCACAAATATTACACTCCACAAATAATACACTCCACAAATAAAACACTCCACAAATAATACACTCAACAAATGATACACTCAACAAATGATACACTCCACAAATAATACACTCCACAAATAATACACTCCACAAAAAAAACACTCCACAAATAATACACACCACGAATAATAAAAACGTCAAATAACATACTCCACAAATAATACAGTCCACAAATAATACACTCCACAAATAATACACTCCCAAAATAATACACTACTCAAATAATACACTCCCAAAATAATTCACTCCACAAATAATACAGACCTCAAATAATACACACCTCAAATAATACAGGCTTAAATTATGGACTTCTCAAATAATACACTCCTCAAATAATACAATCATGATGTAATACACTCCACAAATAATACAAACGTAAAATAATAGACTCCTCAAATAATACACTCCTCAAAAAATACACTCCTCAAATAATACACTCCTCAAATAATACACTCCTTAAATAATACACTCCTCAAATAATACACTCCTCAAATAATACACTCCTTAAATAATACACTCCTCAAATAATACACTCCTCAAATAATACAAACATCAAATAATACACTCCTCAAATAATACAATCCTCAAATAATACACTCCTCAAATAATACACTCCACAAATAATACACTCCTCAAATAATACACTCCACAAATAATACACTCCACAAATAATGCAAACGTAAAATAATAGACTCCTCAAATAATACACTCCTCAAAAAATACACTCCTCAAATAATACACTCCTCAAATAATACACTCCTTAAATAATGCACTCCTTAAATAATACACTCCTCAAATAATACACTCCTCAAATAATACACTCCTCAAATAATACAAACATCAAATAATACACTCCTCAAATAATACACTCCTCAAATAATACACTCCTCAAATAATACACTCCTCAAATAATACACTCCTCAAATAATACAAACATCAAATAATACATTCCTCAAATAATACACTCCTCAAATAATACACTCCTCAAATAATACACTCCTCAAATAATACACTCCACAAATAATACACTCCACAAATAATACACTCCTCAAATAGTACACCCCACAAATAATACACTCCTCAAATAATACACTCCTCCAATAATACACTCCACAAATAATACACTCCATAAATAATACACTCAAATAATACACTCCTCAAATAATCCACTCCATAAATAATACACTCCACAAATAATTCACTCCACAAATAATACACTCCACAAATAATTCACTCCACAAATAATACACTCCACAAATAATATACTGCACAAAAAAAACACACCTTAAATAATACACTCCGCAAATAATTCACTCCACAAATAATACACTCCACAAATAATACACTCCACAAATAATACACTCCACAAATAATACACTCCACAAATAATACACTCCTCAAATAATACACTCCTCAAATAATACACTCCATAAATAATACACTTCACAAATAATTCACTCCACAAATAATAAACTCCACAAATAATTCACTCCACAAATAATACACTCCACAAATAATACACTCCACAAATAATACACTCCATAAATAATACACTGCACAAATCAAACACACCTTAAATAATACACTCCGCAAATAATTCACTCCACAAATAATACACTCCACAAATAATACACTCCATAAATAATACACTGCACAAATAAAACACACCTTAAATCATACACTCCACAAATAATACAAATATAAAATAATACATTCCACAAATTTTCCACACCACAAACAATAAAAAAGTAAAATATATCACTCCACAAATAATACACTACACAAATAATGCACTCCATGAATAATACACTCCACAAATAATACACTCCTCAAATAATACACTCCTCAAATACACTCCACAAATAAAACATTCCACAAAGAAGACACTCCACAAATAATACACTCCACAAATAATGCACTCCATAAATAATACACTCCACAAATAATACACTCCTCAAATAATACACTCAACAAATAATACACTCCACAAATAATACACACGTCAAATAATACACTCCACAAATAATACACTGCACAAATAATGCATTCCACAAATAATACACTCCTCAAATAATACACTCCACAAATGATACACTCCTCAAATAATACACTCCACAAATAGTACACTCCTCAAATAGTACACTCCGCAAATAGTACACTAGACAAATAATACACGACTCAAATAATGCACTACTCAAATAAGACACTCCACAAATAATACAGCACTCAAATAATACACTCCTCAAATAATACACTCCACAAATAATACAGCACTCAAATAATACACTCCTCAAATAATACACTCCACAAATAATACACCACTCAAATAATACACTCCTCAAAAAATACACTCATCAAATAACACACTCCTCAAATAATACACCACTCAAATAATACACTCCTCAAATAATACACTCCTCAAATAACACACTCCTCAAATAATACAATCGTCAAATATATCACTCCACAAAAAATGCACTCCTCAAATAACACACTCCTCAAATAATACACCACTCAAATAATACACTCCTCAAATAATACACTCCTCAAATAACACACTCCTCAAATAATACAATCGTCAAATATTTCACTCCACAAATAATACACTCCTCAAATAATACATTCCACAAATAATACACTCCACAAATAAACTCCCCAAATAATACAATCCACAAATAATAAACTCCACAAATAATACACTCCCAAAATAATAGACTCCACAAATAAAACACTCCACAAATAAAACACTCCACAAATAATGCATTCCACAAATAATACACTCCACAAATAATACATTCCACAAATAATACACTCCACAAATAATACACTCCACAAATAATACACTCCTCAAATAATACACTCCCAAAATAATACACTCCACAAATAATACATTCCACAAATAATACACTCCACAAATAATACACTCCACAAATAATACACTCCCAAAATAATACACTCCACAAATAATACACTCCCAAAATAATACACTCCACAAATAATACACTCCCAAAATAATGCACTCCACAAATAATACACTCCTCAAATAATACATTCCACAAATAATACACTCCTCAAATAATACACTCCACAAATAATACACTCCCAAAATAATACACTCCACAAATAATACATTCCACAAATAATACACTCCACAAATAAAACACTCCACAAATAATACACTCCCAAAATAATACACTCCACAAATAAAACACTCCTCAAATAATACACTCCTCAAGTAATACACTCCCAAAATAATACACTCCACAAATAATACATTCCACAAATAATACACTCCCAAAATAATACACTCCACAAATAATGCACTCCACAAATAATACACTCCTCAAATAATACACTCCACAAATAATACACTCCACAAATAATACACTCCACAAATAATACACTCCTCAAATAATACATTCCACAAATAATACACTCCTCAAATAATACACTCCACAAATAATACACTCCTCAAATAATACATTCCACAAATAATACACTCCTCAAATAATACATTCCACAAATAATACACTCCTCAAATAATACACTCCACAAATAATACACTCCTCAAATAATACACTCCACAAATAATACACTCCTAAAATAATATATTCCACAAATAATACACTCCTCAAATAATACACTCCCAAAATAATACACTCCACAAATAATATATTCCACAAATAATGCACTCCACAAATAATATATTCCACAAATAATACATTCCACAAATAATACACTCCCAAAATAATACACTCCACAAATAATATATTCCACAAATAATGCACTCCACAAATAATACACTCCACAAATAATGCACTCCACAAATAATGCACTCCACAAATAATACACTCCTCAAATAATACATTCCACAAATAATACATTCCACAAATAATACACTCCACAAATAATACACTCCCAAAATAATACACTCCACAAATAATACATTCCACAAATAATACACTCCTCAAATAATACACTCCACAAATAATACAGTCCTCAAATAATACATTCCACAAATAATACACTCCTCAAATAATACACTCCTCAAATAATACACTCCTCAAATAATACACTCCACAAATAATACACTCCTCAAATAATACATTCCACAAATAATACACTCCACAAATAATACATTCCACTCATAATACACTCCTCAAATAATACATTCCACAAATAATACACTCCTCAAATAATACACTCCACAAATAATACACTCCTCAAATAATACATTCCACTAATAATACACTCCTCAAATAAAACACTCCTCAAATAATACATTCCACAAATAATACACTCCTCAAATAATACATTCCACAAATAATACACTCCTCAAATAATACACTCCACAAATAATACACTCCTCAAATAATACATTCCACAAATAATACACTCCTCAAATAATACATTCCACAAATAATACATTCCACAAATAATACACTCCCAAAATAATACACTCCACAAATAATACACTCCACAAATAATACACTCCACAAATAATACACTCCACAAATAATACACTCCTCAAATAATACACTCCTCAAATAATACACTCCTCAAATAATACACTCCACAAATAATACACTCCACAAATAATACACTCCTCAAATAATACATTCCACAAATAATACACTCCTCAAATAATACACTCCACAAATAATACACTCCACAAATAATACACTCCACAAATAATACACTCCTCAAATAATACATTCCACAAATAATACACTCCACAAATAATACACTCCTCAAATAATACATTCCACAAATAATATACTCCACAAATAATACACTCCACAAATAATACACTCCTCAAATAATACATTCCACAAATAATACACTCCTCAAATAATACACTCCTCAAATAATACACTCCTCAAATAATACACTCCACAAATAATACACTCCACAAATAATACACTCCTCAAATAATACACTCCACAAATAATACACTCCTCAAATAATACATTCCACAAATAATACACTCCACAAATAATACACTCCTCAAATAATACATTCCACAAATAATACACTCCACAAATAATACACTCCTCAAATAATACACTCCACAAATAATACACTCCTCAAATAATACATTCCACAAATAATACACTGCTCAAATAATACATTCCACATATAATGCTCTCCTGAAATAATACACTCCCATAATAATACACTCCTCAAATAACACACTCCACAAATAATACACTCCACAAAGAATGCACTCCACAAATAATACACTCCACAAATAATACACTCCACAAATAATACATTCCACAAATAATACACTCCCAAAATAATACACTCCTCAAATAATACACTCCTCAAATAATACACTCCACAAATAATACACTCCACAAATAATACACTCCTCAAATAATACATTCCACAAATAATACACTCCACAAATAATACACTCCTCAAATAATACATTCCACAAATAATACACTCCTCAAATAATACACTCCACAAATAATACACTCCACAAATAATACACTCCTCAAATAATACATTCCACAAATAATACACTCCTCAAATAATACACTCCACAAATAATACACTCCACAAATAATACACTCCTCAAATAATACATTCCACAAATAATACACTCCTCAAATAATACACTCCACAAATTATACACTTCCAAAATAATACACTCCACAAATAATACACTCCACAAATAAAACACTCCACAAATAATACATTCCACAAATAATACACTCCACAAATAAGACACTCCTCAAATAATACACTCCACAAATAATACACTCCTCAAATAATAAACTCCCAAAATAATACACTCCTCAAATAACACACTCCACAAATAATACACTCCACAAATAATACATTCCACAAATAATACACTCCTCAAATAACACACTCCACAAATAATACACTCCACAAATAATACACTCCACAAATAATACACTCCACAAATAATACATTCCACAAATAATACACTCCACATAATACATTCCACAAATAATACACTCCACAAATAATACACTCCACAAATAATACATTCCACAAATAATACACTCCACAAATAATGCATTCCACAAATAATACACTCCACAAATAATACACTCCACAAATAATACATTCCACAAATAATACACTCCACAAATAATACACTCCCAAAATAATACACTCCACAAATAAAAGACTCCACAAATAATACACTCCACAAATAATACACACCACGAATAATAAAAACGTCAAATAACATACTCCACAAATAACACACTCCACAAATAATACACTCCACAAATAATACACTCCACAAATAATACACTCCTCAAATAATACACTCCACAAATAATACACTCCACAAATAATACACTCCACAAATAATACACTCCACAAATAATACACTCCACAAATAATACACTCCCAAAATAATACACTCCACAAATAATACACTCCACAAATAATACACTCCACAAATAATACACTCCCAAAATAATACACTCCACAAATAATACACTCCACAAATAATACACTCCACAAATAATGCACTCCCAAAATAATACACTCCACAAATAATACACTCCACAAATAATACACTCCACAAATAATACACTCCACAAATAAAACACTCCACAAATAATACACACCACGAATAATAAAAACGTCAAATAACATACTCCACAAATAACACACTCCACAAATAATACACTCCACAAATAATACACTCCACAAATAATACACTCAACAAATAATACACTCCACAAATAATACACTCAACAAATAATACACTCCACAAATAATACACTCCACAAATAATACACTCCCAAAATAATACACTCCACAAATAATACACTCCACAAATAATACACTCCTCAAATAATACACTCCTCAAATAATACACTCCTCAAATAATACACTCCTCAAATAATACACTCCACAAATAATACAGTCCACAAATAATACACTCCCAAAACAATACACTCCACAAATAACACACTCCACAAATAATACACTCCACAAATAATACACTCCACAAATAATACACTCCACAAATAATACACTCCACAAATAATACACTCCTCAAATAATACACTCCCAAAATAATACACTCCACAAATAATACACTCCACAAATAATACACTCCACAAATAATACACTCCACAAATAATACACTCCACAAATAATACACTCCTCAAATAATACACTCCACAAATAATACACTCCACAAATAATACACTCCACAAATAATACACTCCACAAATAATACACTCCACAAATAATACACTCCCAAAATAATACACTCCCAAAATAATACACTCCTCAAATAATACACTCCACAAATAATACACTCCACAAATAATACATTCCACAAATAATACACTCCTCAAATAATACACTCCACAAATAATACACTCCTCAAATAATACATTCCACAAATAATACACTCCTCAAATAATACATTCCACAAATAATACATTCCACAAATAATACACTCCCAAAATAATACACTCCACAAATAATACACTCCACAAATAATGCACTCCACAAATAATACACTCCACAAATAATACACTCCACAAATAATACACTCCTCAAATAATACACTCCTCAAATAATACACTCCACAAATAATACACTCCACAAATAATACACTCCTCAAATAATACATTCCACAAATAATACACTCCTCAAATAATACACTCCTCAAATAATACACTCCACAAATAATACAATCCACAAATAATACACTCCTCAAATAATACATTCCACAAATAATACACTCCACAAATAATACACTCCTCAAATAATACATTCCACAAATAATACACTCCACAAATAATACACTCCTCAAATAATACATTCCACAAATAATACACTCCTCAAATAATACACTCCTCAAATAATACACTCCTCAAATAATACACTCCACAAATAATACACTCCTCAAATAATACACTCCACAAATAATACACTCCTCAAATAATACATTCCACAAATAATACACTCCACAAATAATACACTCCTCAAATAATACATTCCACAAATAATACACTCCACAAATAATACACTCCTCAAATAATACACTCCACAAATAATACACTCCTCAAATAATACATTCCACAAATAATACACTGCTCAAATAATACATTCCACATATAATACTCTCCTGAAATAATACACTCCCAAAATAATACACTCCTCAAATAACACACTCCACAAATAATACATTCCACAAATAATACACTCCCAAAATAATACACTCCACAAATAATGCACTCCACAAATAATACACTCCACAAATAATACACTCCACAAATAATACATTCCACAAATAATACACTCCCAAAATAATACACTCCTCAAATAATACACTCCTCAAATAATACACTCCACAAATAATACACTCCTCAAATAATACATTCCACAAATAATACACTCCACAAATAATACACTCCTCAAATAATACATTCCACAAATAATACACTCCTCAAATAATACACTCCACAAATAATACACTCCACAAATAATACACTCCTCAAATAATACATTCCACAAATAATACACTCCTCAAATAATACACTCCACAAATAATACACTCCACAAATAATACACTCCACAAATAATACACTCCACAAATAATACACTCCACAAATAATACACTCCCAAAATAATACACTCCACAAATAATACACTCCACAAATAATACACTCCACAAATAATACACTCCCAAAATAATACACTCCACAAATAATACACTCCACAAATAATACACTCCACAAATAATGCACTCCCAAAATAATACACTCCACAAATAATACACTCCACAAATAATACACTCCACAAATAATACACTCCACAAATAAAACACTCCACAAATAATACACACCACGAATAATAAAAACGTCAAATAACATACTCCACAAATAACACACTCCACAAATAATACACTCCACAAATAATACACTCCACAAATAATACACTCAACAAATAATACACTCCACAAATAATACACTCAACAAATAATACACTCCACAAATAATACACTCCACAAATAATACACTCCCAAAATAATACACTCCACAAATAATACACTCCACAAATAATACACTCCTCAAATAATACACTCCTCAAATAATACACTCCTCAAATAATACACTCCTCAAATAATACACTCCTCAAATAATACACTCCACAAATAATACAGTCCACAAATAATACACTCCCAAAACAATACACTCCACAAATAACACACTCCACAAATAATACACTCCACAAATAATACACTCCACAAATAATACACTCCACAAATAATACACTCCACAAATAATACACTCCACAAATAATACACTCCTCAAATAATACACTCCCAAAATAATACACTCCACAAATAATACACTCCACAAATAATACACTCCACAAATAATACACTCCACAAATAATACACTCCACAAATAATACACTCCACAAATAATACACTCCACAAATAATACACTCCACAAATAATACACTCCACAAATAATACACTCCACAAATAATACACTCCCAAAATAATACACTCCCAAAATAATACACTCCTCAAATAATACACTCCACAAATAATACACTCCACAAATAATACATTCCACAAATAATACACTCCTCAAATAATACACTCCACAAATAATACACTCCTCAAATAATACATTCCACAAATAATACACTCCTCAAATAATACATTCCACAAATAATACATTCCACAAATAATACACTCCCAAAATAATACACTCCACAAATAATACACTCCACAAATAATGCACTCCACAAATAATACACTCCACAAATAATACACTCCACAAATAATACACTCCTCAAATAATACACTCCTCAAATAATACACTCCACAAATAATACACTCCACAAATAATACACTCCTCAAATAATACATTCCACAAATAATACACTCCTCAAATAATACACTCCACAAATAATACACTCCACAAATAATACACTCCTCAAATAATACATTCCACAAATAATACACTCCACAAATAATACACTCCTCAAATAATACATTCCACAAATAATACACTCCACAAATAATACACTCCTCAAATAATACATTCCACAAATAATACACTCCTCAAATAATACACTCCTCAAATAATACACTCCTCAAATAATACACTCCACAAATAATACACTCCTCAAATAATACACTCCACAAATAATACACTCCTCAAATAATACATTCCACAAATAATACACTCCACAAATAATACACTCCTCAAATAATACATTCCACAAATAATACACTCCACAAATAATACACTCCTCAAATAATACACTCCACAAATAATACACTCCTCAAATAATACATTCCACAAATAATACACTGCTCAAATAATACATTCCACATATAATACTCTCCTGAAATAATACACTCCCAAAATAATACACTCCTCAAATAACACACTCCACAAATAATACATTCCACAAATAATACACTCCCAAAATAATACACTCCACAAACAATGCACTCCACAAATAATACACTCCACAAATAATACACTCCACAAATAATACATTCCACAAATAATACACTCCCAAAATAATACACTCCTCAAATAATACACTCCTCAAATAATACACTCCACAAATAATACACTCCTCAAATAATACATTCCACAAATAATACACTCCACAAATAATACACTCCTCAAATAATACATTCCACAAATAATACACTCCTCAAATAATACACTCCACAAATAATACACTCCACAAATAATACACTCCTCAAATAATACATTCCACAAATAATACACTCCTCAAATAATACACTCCACAAATAATACACTTCCAAAATAATACACTCCACAAATAATACACTCCACAAATAAAACACTCCACAAATAATACATTCCACAAATAATACACTCCACAAATAAGACACTCCTCAAATAATACACTCCACAAATAATACACTCCTCAAATAATAAATCCCAAAATAATACACTCCTCAAATAACACACTCCACAAATAATACACTCCACAAATAATACATTCCACAAATAATACACTCCTCAAATAATACACTCCACAAATAATACACTCCTCAAATAATACACTCCACAAATAATACACTCCTCAAATAACACACTCCACAAATAATACACTCCACAAATAATACACTCCACAAATAATACACTCCACAAATAATACATTCCACAAATAATACACTCCACAAATAATACATTCCACAAATAATACACTCCACAAATAATACACTCCACAAATAATACATTCCACAAATAATACACTCCACAAATAATACACTCCCAAAATAATACACTCCACAAATAAAACACTCCAGAAATAATACACACCACGAATAATAAAAACGTCAAATAACATACTCCACAAATAACACACTCCACAAATAATACACTCCACAAATAATACACTCCACAAATAATACACTCCACAAATAATACACTCCACAAATAATACACTCCACAAATAATACACTCCACAAATAATACACTCCACAAATAATACACTCCACAAATAATACACTCCACAAATAATACACTCCACAAATAATACACTCCACAAATAATACACTCCCAAAATAATACACTCCACAAATAATACACTCCACAAATAATGCACTCCCAAAATAATACACTCCACAAATAATACACTCCACAAATAATACACTCCACAAATAATACACTCCACAAATAAAACACTCCACAAATAATACACACCACGAATAATAAAAACGTCAAATAACATACTCCACAAATAACACACTCCACAAATAATACACTCCACAAATAATACACTCCACAAATAATACACTCAACAAATAATACACTCCACAAATAATACACTCAACAAATAATACACTCCACAAATAATACACTCCACAAATAATACACTCCACAAATAACACACTCCCAAAATAATACACTCCACAAATAATACACTCCACAAATAATACACTCCCAAAATAATACACTCCACAAATAATACACTCCACAAATAATACACTCCACAAATAATACAGTCCACAAATAATACACTCCCAAAATAATACACTCCACAAATAACACACTCCACAAATAATACACTCCACAAATAATACACTCCAAAAATAATACACTCCACAAATAATACACTCCACAAATAATACACTCCACAAATAATACACTCCACAAATAATACACTCCCAAAATAATACACTCCACAAATAATACACTCCACAAATAATACACTCCACAAATAATACACTCCACAAATAATACACTCCTCAAATAATACACTCCACAAATAATACACTCCACAAATAATACACTCCACAAATAATACACTCCACAAATAATACACTCCCAAAATAATACACTCACAAAATAATACACTCCTCAAATAATACACTCCACAAATAATACACTCCACAAATAATACACTCCACAAATAATACACTCCACAAATAATACACTCCACAAATAATACACTCCACAAATAATACACTCCACAAATAATACACTCCCAAAATAATACACTCCGCAAATAATTCACTCCACAAATAATACACTCCACAAATAATACACTCCACAAATAATACACTCCACAAATAATACACTCCCAAAATAATACACTCATCAAATAATACACTCCACAAATAATACACTCCCAAAATAATACACTCCACAAATAATACACTTCACAAATAATACACTCCACAAATAATAAACTCCACAAATAATACACTCCACAAATAATACACTCCACAAATAATACACTCCCAAAATAATACACTCCACAAATAAAACACTCCACAAATAATACATTCCACAAATAATACACTCCACAAATAATACACTCCACAAATAATACACTCCACAAATAAAACACTCCAGAAATAATACACACCACGAATAATAAAAACGTCAAATAACATACTCCACAAATAACACACTCCACAAATAATACACTCCACAAATAATACACTCCACAAATAATACACTCCACAAATAATACACTCCACAAATAATACACTCCAAAAATAATACACTCCACAAATAATACACTCCACAAATAATACACTCCACAAATAATACACTCCACAAATAATACACTCCCAAAATAATACACTCCACAAATAATACACTCCACAAATAATGCACTCCCAAAATAATACACTCCACAAATAATACACTCCACAAATAATACACTCCACAAATAATACACTCCACAAATAATACACTCCACAAATAAAACACTCCACAAATAATACACACCACGAATAATAAAAACGTCAAATAACATACTCCACAAATAACACACTCCACAAATAATACACTCCACAAATAATGCACTCCACAAATAATACACTCAACAAATAATACACTCCACAAATAATACACTCAACAAATAATACACTCCACAAATAATACACTCCACAAATAATACACTCCACAAATAACACACTCCCAAAATAATACACTCCACAAATAATACACTCCACAAATAATACACTCCCAAAATAATACACTCCACAAATAATACACTCCACAAATAATACACTCCACAAATAATACAGTCCACAAATAATACACTCCCAAAATAATACACTCCACAAATAACACACTCCACAAATAATACACTCCACAAATAATACACTCCACAAATAATACACTCCACAAATAATACACTCCACAAATAATACACTCCACAAATAATACACTCCACAAATAATACACTCCCAAAATAATACACTCCACAAATAATACACTCCACAAATAATACACTCCACAAATAATACACTCCACAAATAATACACTCCTCAAATAATACACTCCACAAATAATACACTCCACAAATAATACACTCCACAAATAATACACTCCACAAATAATACACTCCACAAATAATACACTCCCAAAATAATACACTCACAAAATAATACACTCCTCAAATAATACACTCCACAAATAATACACTCCACAAATAATACACTCCACAAATAATACACTCCACAAATAATACACTCCACAAATAATACACTCCACAAATAATACACTCCCAAAATAATACACTCCGCAAATAATTCACTCCACAAATAATACACTCCACAAATAATACACTCCACAAATAATACACTCCACAAATAATACACTCCACAAATAAAACACTCCACAAATAATACATTCCACAAATAATACACTCCACAAATAATACACTCCACAAATAATACACTCCACAAATAATAGACTCCCAAAATAAAACACTCCTCGAATAAGACACTCCACAAATAATACACTCCACAAATAATACACTCCACAAATAATACACTCCACAAATAATACACTCCACAAATAATACACTCCACAAATAATACACTCCACAAATAATACACTCCTCAAATAATACACTCCTCAAATAATACACTCCTCAAATAATACACTCCACAAATAATACACTCCACAAATAATACACTCCCAAAATAATACACTCCTCAAATAATACACTCCACAAATAATACACTCCACAAATAATTCACTCCACAAATAATACATTCCACAAATAATACACTCCACAAATAATACACTCCACAAATAATACACTCCACAATTAATACACACCACAAATAATACACTCCCAAAATAATGCACTCCACAAATAATACACTCCACAAATAATACACTCCACAAATAATACACTCCACAAATAATACACTCCACAAATAAAACACTCCACAAATAATACATTCCACAAATAATGCACTCCACAAATAATACACTCCACAAATAATACACTCCACAAATAATACACTCCACAAATAAAACATTCCACAAATAATACATTCCACAAATAATACACTCCACAAATAATACACTCCACAAATAAAACACTCCACAAATAATGCACTCCACAAATAATACACTCCACAAATAATACACTCCACAAATAAAACACTCCACAAATAATGCACTCCACAAATAATACACTCCACAAATAATACACTCCACAAATAATACACTCCTCAAATAATACACTCCACAAATAACACGCTCCTCAAATAATACACTGCACAAATAATACATTCCACAAATAATACACTCCACAAATAATGCACTCCACAAATAATACACTCCTCAAATAATATACTCCCAAAATAATACACTCCACAAATAATACATTCCACTAATAATACACTCCACAAATAATACACTCCCAAAATAATACACTCCACAAATAATACATTCCACAAATAATACACTCCACAAATAATACACTCCCAAAATAATACACTCCTCAAATAATAGACTCCCAAAATAAAACACTCCTCGAATAAGACACTCCACAAATAATACACTCCACAAATAATACACTCCACAAATAATACACTCCACAAATAATACACTCCACAAATAATACACTCCACAAATAATACACTCCTCAAATAATACACTCCTCAAATAATACACTCCACAAATAATACACTCCACAAATAATACACTCCACAAATAATACACTCCCAAAATAATACACTCCTCAAATAATACACTCCACAAATAATACACTCCACAAATAATTCACTCCACAAATAATCCATTCCACAAATAATACACTCCACAAATAATACACTCCACAAATAATACACTCCACAAATAATACACTCCACAAATAATACACTCCCAAAATAATGCACTCCACAAATAATACACTCCACAAATAATACACTCCACAAATAATACACTCCACAAATAATACACTCCACAAATAAAACACTCCACAAATAATACATTCCACAAATAATGCACTCCACAAATAATACACTCCACAAATAATACACTCCACAAATAATACACTCCACAAATAAAACATTCCACAAATAATACATTCCACAAATAATACACTCCACAAATAATACACTCCACAAATAAAACACTCCACAAATAATGCACTCCACAAATAATACACTCCACAAATAATACACTCCACAAATAAAACACTCCACAAATAATGCACTCCACAAATAATACACTCCACAAATAATACACTCCACAAATAATACACTCCTCAAATAATACACTCCACAAATAACACGCTCCTCAAATAATACACTGCACAAATAATACATTCCACAAATAATACACTCCACAAATAATGCACTCCACAAATAATACACTCCTCAAATAATATACTCCCAAAATAATACACTCCACAAATAATACATTCCACTAATAATACACTCCACAAATAATACACTCCCAAAATAATACACTCCACAAATAATACATTCCACAAATAATACACTCCACAAATAATACACTCCCAAAATAATACACTCCTCAAATAATACACTCCACAAATAATACACTCCACAAATAATACACTCCACAAATAATACACTCCACAAATAATACACTCCTCAAATAATACATTCCACAAATAATACACTCCTCAAATAATACACTCCACAAATAATACACTCCTCAAATAATACACTCCACAAATAATACACTCCTCAAATAATACATTCCACAAATAATACACTCCACAAATAATACACTCCTCAAATAATACACTCCTCAAATAATACATTCCACAAATAATACACTCCTCAAATAATACACTCCTCAAATAATACACTCCTCAAATAATACACTCCTCAAATAATACACTCCACAAATAATACACTCCTCAAATAATACACTCCACAAATAATACACTCCTCAAATAATACATTCCACAAATAATACACTCCACAAATAATACACTCCTCAAATAATACACTCCACAAATAATACACTCCTCAAATAATACACTCCACAAATAATACACTCCTCAAATAATACATTCCACAAATAATACACTCCTCAAATAATACATTCCACAAATAATACACTCCACAAATAATACACTCCTCAAATAATACATTCCACAAATAATACACTCCACAAATAATACACTCCACAAATAATACACTCCTCAAATAATACACTCCACAAATAATACACTCCACAAATAATACACTCCTCAAATAATACATTCCACAAATAATACACTCCTCAAATAATACATTCCACAAATAATACACTCCACAAATAATACACTCCTCAAATAATACATTCCACAAATAATACACTCCACAAATAATACACTCCTCAAATAATACACTCCCAAAATAATACACTCCTCAAATAACACACTCCACAAATAATACACTCCACAAATAATGCACTCCACAAATAATACACTCCACAAATAATACACTCCACAAATAATACACTCCCAAAATAATACACTCCTCAAATAATACACTCCTCAAATAATACACTCCACAAATAATACACTCCTCAAATAATACATTCCACAAATAATACACTCCACAAATAATACACTCCTCAAATAATACATTCCACAAATAATACACTCCTCAAATAATACACTCCACAAATAATACACTCCACAAATAATACACTCCTCAAATAATACATTCCACAAATAATACACTCCTCAAATAATACACTCCACAAATAATACACTTCCAAAATAATACACTCCACAAATAATACACTCCACAAATAAAACACTCCACAAATAATACATTCCACAAATAATACACTCCACAAATAAGACACTCCTCAAATAATACACTCCACAAATAATACACTCCTCAAATAATGAACTCCCAAAATAATACACTCCTCAAATAACACACTCCACAAATAATACACTCCACAAATAATACATTCCACAAATAATACACTCCTCAAATAATACACTCCACAAATAATACACTCCTCAAATAATACACTCCACAAATAATACACTCCTCAAATAACACACTCCACAAATAATACACTCCACAAATAATACACTCCACAAATAATACACTCCACAAATAATACATTCCACAAATAATACACTCCACAAATAATACATTCCACAAATAATACACTCCACAAATAATACACTCCACAAATAATACATTCCACAAATAATACACTCCACAAATAATACATTCCACAAATAATACACTCCACAAATAATACACTCCACAAATAATACATTCCACAAATAATACACTCCACAAATAATACACTCACAAAATAATACACTCCACAAATAAAACACTCCACAAATAATACACACCACGAATAATAAAAACGTGAAATAACATACTCCACAAATAACACACTCCACAAATAATACACTCCACAAATAATACACTCCACAAATAATACACTCCACAAATAATACACTCCACAAATAATACACTCCACAAATAATACACTCCACAAATAATACACTCCACAAATAATACACTCCCAAAATAATACACTCCACAAATAATACACTCCACAAATAATACACTCCACAAATAATACACTCCCAAAATAATACACTCCACAAATAATACACTCCACAAATAATGCACTCCCAAAATAATACACTCCACAAATAATACACTCCACAAATAATACACTCCACAAATAATACACTCCACAAATAACACACTCCACAAATAATGCACTCCACAAATAATACACTCCACAAATAATACACTCAACAAATAATACACTCCACAAATAATACACTCAACAAATAATACACTCCACAAATAATACACTCCACAAATAATACACTCCTCAAATAATACACTCCACAAATAACACGCTCCTCAAATAATACACTGCACAAATAATACACTCCACAAATAATACACTCCACAAATAATACACTCCACAAATAACACGCTCCTCAAATAATACACTGCACAAATAATACATTCCACAAATAATACACTCCACAAATAATGCACTCCACAAATAATACACTCCTCAAATAATATACTCCCAAAATAATACACTCCACAAATAATACATTCCACTAATAATACACTCCACAAATAATACACTCCCAAAATAATACACTCCACAAATAATACATTCCACAAATAATACACTCCACAAATAATACACTCCCAAAATAATACACTCCTCAAATAATACACTCCACAAATAATACACTCCACAAATAATACACTCCACAAATAATACACTCCACAAATAATACACTCCTCAAATAATACATTCCACAAATAATACACTCCTCAAATAATACACTCCACAAATAATACACTCCTCAAATAATACACTCCACAAATAATACACTCCTCAAATAATACATTCCACAAATAATACACTCCACAAATAATACACTCCTCAAATAATACACTCCTCAAATAATACATTCCACAAATAATACACTCCTCAAATAATACACTCCTCAAATAATACACTCCTCAAATAATACACTCCTCAAATAATACACTCCACAAATAATACACTCCTCAAATAATACACTCCACAAATAATACACTCCTCAAATAATACATTCCACAAATAATACACTCCACAAATAATACACTCCTCAAATAATACACTCCACAAATAATACACTCCTCAAATAATACACTCCACAAATAATACACTCCTCAAATAATACATTCCACAAATAATACACTCCTCAAATAATACATTCCACAAATAATACACTCCACAAATAATACACTCCTCAAATAATACATTCCACAAATAATACACTCCACAAATAATACACTCCACAAATAATACACTCCTCAAATAATACACTCCACAAATAATACACTCCACAAATAATACACTCCTCAAATAATACATTCCACAAATAATACACTCCTCAAATAATACATTCCACAAATAATACACTCCACAAATAATACACTCCTCAAATAATACATTCCACAAATAATACACTCCACAAATAATACACTCCTCAAATAATACACTCCCAAAATAATACACTCCTCAAATAACACACTCCACAAATAATACACTCCACAAATAATGCACTCCACAAATAATACACTCCACAAATAATACACTCCACAAATAATACACTCCCAAAATAATACACTCCTCAAATAATACACTCCTCAAATAATACACTCCACAAATAATACACTCCTCAAATAATACATTCCACAAATAATACACTCCACAAATAATACACTCCTCAAATAATACATTCCACAAATAATACACTCCTCAAATAATACACTCCACAAATAATACACTCCACAAATAATACACTCCTCAAATAATACATTCCACAAATAATACACTCCTCAAATAATACACTCCACAAATAATACACTTCCAAAATAATACACTCCACAAATAATACACTCCACAAATAAAACACTCCACAAATAATACATTCCACAAATAATACACTCCACAAATAAGACACTCCTCAAATAATACACTCCACAAATAATACACTCCTCAAATAATGAACTCCCAAAATAATACACTCCTCAAATAACACACTCCACAAATAATACACTCCACAAATAATACATTCCACAAATAATACACTCCTCAAATAATACACTCCACAAATAATACACTCCTCAAATAATACACTCCACAAATAATACACTCCTCAAATAACACACTCCACAAATAATACACTCCACAAATAATACACTCCACAAATAATACACTCCACAAATAATACATTCCACAAATAATACACTCCACAAATAATACATTCCACAAATAATACACTCCACAAATAATACACTCCACAAATAATACATTCCACAAATAATACACTCCACAAATAATACATTCCACAAATAATACACTCCACAAATAATACACTCCACAAATAATACATTCCACAAATAATACACTCCACAAATAATACACTCACAAAATAATACACTCCACAAATAAAACACTCCACAAATAATACACACCACGAATAATAAAAACGTGAAATAACATACTCCACAAATAACACACTCCACAAATAATACACTCCACAAATAATACACTCCACAAATAATACACTCCACAAATAATACACTCCACAAATAATACACTCCACAAATAATACACTCCACAAATAATACACTCCACAAATAATACACTCCCAAAATAATACACTCCACAAATAATACACTCCACAAATAATACACTCCACAAATAATACACTCCCAAAATAATACACTCCACAAATAATACACTCCACAAATAATGCACTCCCAAAATAATACACTCCACAAATAATACACTCCACAAATAATACACTCCACAAATAATACACTCCACAAATAACACACTCCACAAATAATGCACTCCACAAATAATACACTCCACAAATAATACACTCAACAAATAATACACTCCACAAATAATACACTCAACAAATAATACACTCCACAAATAATACACTCCACAAATAATACACTCCCAAAATAATACACTCCACAAATAATACACTCCACAAATAATACACTCCCAAAATAATACACTCCACAAATAATACACTCCACAAATAATACACTCCACAAATAATACAGACCACAAATAATACACTCCCAAAATAATACACTCCACAAATAACACACTCCACAAATAATACACTCCACAAATAATACACTCCACAAATAATAAACTCCACAAATAATACACTCCACAAATAATACACTCCACAAATAATACACTCCACAAATAACACACTCCAAAAATAATACACTCCACAAATAATACACTCCACAAATAATACACTCCCAATATAATACACTCCACAAATAATACACTCCACAAATAATACACTCCACATATAATACACTCCCAAAATAATACACTCCACAAATAATACACTCCACAAATAATGCACTCCCAAAATAATACACTCCACAAATAATACACTCCACAAATAATACACTCCACAAATAATACACTCCACAAATAATACACTCCACAAATAACACACTCCACAAATAATACACTCCACAAATAATACACTCCACAAATAATACACTCAACAAATAATACACTCCACAAATAATACACTCAACAAATAATACACTCCACAAATAATACACTCCACAAATAATACACTCCCAAAATAATACACTCCACAAATAATACACTCCACAAATAATACACTCCCAAAATAATACACTCCACAAATAATACACTCCACAAATAATACACTCCACAAATAATACAGTCCACAAATAATACACTCCCAAAATAATACACTCCACAAATAACACACTCCACAAATAATACACTCCACAAATAATACACTCCACAAATAATACACTCCACAAATAATACACTCCACAAATAATACACTCCACAAATAATACACTCCACAAATAATACACTCCTCAAATAATACACTCCACAAATAATACACTCCACAAATAATACACTCCACAAATAATACACTCCACAAATAATACACTCCACAAATAATACACTCCCAAAATAATACACTCCCAAAATAATACACTCCTCAAATAATACACTCCACAAATAATACACTCCACAAATAATACACTCCACAAATAATACACTCCACAAATAATACACTCCACAAATAATACACTCCACAAATAATACACTCCACAAATAATACACTCCCAAAATAATACACTCCGCAAATAATTCACTCCACAAATAATACACTCCACAAATAATACACTCCACAAATAATACACTCCACAAATAATACACTCCCAAAATAATACACTCATCAAATAATACACTCCACAAATAATACACTCCCAAAATAATACACTCCACAAATAATACACTTCACAAATAATACACTCCACAAATAATAAACTCCACAAATAATACACTCCACAAATAATACACTCCACAAATAATACACTCCACAAATAATATACTCCACAAATAATAAACTCCCAAAATAA
Source organism: Heptranchias perlo (assembly GCF_035084215.1). Taxonomy (NCBI): domain Eukaryota; kingdom Metazoa; phylum Chordata; class Chondrichthyes; order Hexanchiformes; family Hexanchidae; genus Heptranchias; species Heptranchias perlo. Next base: position 22,388 of record NW_027139778.1, on the reverse strand, counting down.
AACACTCCTCAAATAATACACTCCACAAATAATAAACTCCACAAATAATACACTCCACAAATAATACACTCCACAAATAATACACTCCACAAATAATACACTCCACAAATAATACACTCCACAAATAATACACTCAACAAATAATAGACTCCCAAAATAAAACACTCCTCAAATAATACACTCCACAAATAATACACTCCACAAATAATACACTCCACAAATAATACACTCCACAAATAATACATTCCACAAATAATACACTCCACAAATAATACACTCCACAAATAATACACTCCTCAAATAATACACTCCACAAATAATACACTCCACAAATAATACACTCCACAAATAATACACTCCACAAATAATACACTCCCAAAATAATACACTCCTCAAATAATACACTCCACAAATAATACACTCCACAAATAATTCACTCCACAAATAATACATTCCACAAATAATACACTCCACAAATAATACACTCCACAAATAATACACTCCACAAATAATACACTCCACAAATAATACACTCCCAAAATAATGCACTCCACAAATAAGACACTCCACAAATAATACACTCCACAAATAATACACTCCACAAATAATACACTCCACAAATAAAACACTCCACAAATAATACATTCCACAAATAATGCACTCCACAAATAATACACTCCACAAATAATACACTCCACAAATAATACACTCCACAAATAAAACACTCCACAAATAATACATTCCACAAATAATACACTCCACAAATAATACACTCCACAAATAAAACACTCCACAAATAATGCACTCCACAAATAATACACTCCACAAATAATACACTCCACAAATAAAACACTCCACAAATAATGCACTCCACAAATAATACACTCCACAAATAATACACTCCACAAATAATACACTCCTCAAATAATACACTCCACAAATAACACGCTCCTCAAATAATACACTGCACAAATAATACATTCCACAAATAATACACTCCACAAATAATGCACTCCACAAATAATACACTCCTCAAATAATATACTCCCAAAATAATACACTCCACAAATAATACATTCCACTAATAATACACTCCACAAATAATACACTCCCAAAATAATACACTCCACAAATAATACATTCCACAAATAATACACTCCACAAATAATACACTCCCAAAATAATACACTCCACAAATAATACACTCCCAAAATAATGCACTCCACAAATAATACACTCCACAAATAATACACTCCACAAATAATACACTCCACAAATAATACACTCCCAAAATAATACACTCCACAAATAATACATTCCACAAATAATACACTCCACAAATAATACACTCCCAAAATAATACACTCCACAAATAATACACTCCTCAAATAATACACTCCCAAAATAATACACTCCACAAATAATACATTCCACAAATAATACCCTCCACAAATAATACACTCCACAAATAATACACTCCACAAATAATACACTCCACAAATAATGCACTCCACAAATAATACACTCCACAAATAATACACTCCTCAAATAATACACTCCACAATTAATACACTCCACAAATATTACACACCACAAATAATACACTCCTCAAATAATACATTCCACAAATAATACACTCCTCAAATAATACATTCCATAAATAATACACTCCTCAAATAATACATTCCACAAATAATACACTCCTCAAATAATACACTCCCAAAATAATACACTCCTCAAATAACACACTCCACAAATAATACACTCCACAAATAATGCACTCCACAAATAATACACTCCACAAATAATACACTCCTCAAATAATACACTCCACAAATCATACACTCCTCAAATAATACACTCCTCAAATAATACACTCCTCAAATAATACATTCCACAAATAATACACTCCTCAAATAATACACTCCACAAATAATACACTCCTCAAATAATACACACCACAAATAATACACTCCTCAAATAATACATTCCACAAATAATACACTCCTCAAATAATACACTCCACAAATAATACACTCCTCAAATAATACATTCCATTAATAATACACTCCTCAAATAATACATTCCACAAATAATACACTCCTCAAATAATACACTCCCAAAATAATACACTCCTCAAATAACACACTCCACAAATAATACACTCCACAAATAATGCACTCCACAAATAATACACTCCACAAATAATACACTCCTCAAATAATACACTCCACAAATAATACATTCCACAAATAATACACTCCTCAAATAATACACTCCACAAATAATACACTCCTCAAATAATACATTCCACAAATAATACACTCCTCAAATAATACATTCCACAAATAATACACTCCTCAAATAATACATTCCACAAATAATACACTCCTCAAATAATACACTCCCAAAATAATACACTCCTCAAATAACACACTCCACAAATAACACACTCCACAAATAATACATTCCCAAAATAATACACTCCTCAAATAACACACTCCACAAATAATACACTCCACAAATAATGCACTCCACAAATAATACACTCCACAAATAATACACTCCTCAAATAATACATTCCACAAATAATACACTCCTCAAATAATACACTCCACAAATAATACACTCCTCAAATAATACATTCCACAAATAATACACTCCTCAAATAATACATTCCACAAATAATACACTCCTCAAATAATACACTCCACAAATAATACACTCCACAAATAATACACTCCACAAATAATACACTCCACAAATAATACACTCCTCAAATAATACATTCCACAAATAATACACTCCTCAAATAATACACTCCACAAATAATACACTCCTCAAATAATACATTCCACAAATAATACACTCCTCAAATAATACATTCCACAAATAATACACTCCTCAAATAATACACTCCCAAAATAATACACTCCTCAAATAACACACTCCACAAATAATACGCTCCTCAAATAATACACTCCCAAAATAATACATTCCACAAATAATACACTCCACAAATAATACACTCCTCAAATAATACACTCCACAAATAATACGCTCCTCAAATAATACACTCCCAAAATAATACACTCCACAAATAATACACTCCACAAATAATACACTCCACAAATAAAACACTCCACAAATAATACACTCCACAAATAATACACTCCACAAATAATACACTCCACAAATAATACACTCCACAAATAAAACACTCCACAAATAATACACTCCACAAATAATACACTCCACAAATAATACACTCCACAAATAATACACTCCTCAAATAATACACTCCCAAAATAATACACTCCTCAAATAACACACTCCACAAATAATACACTCCACAAATAATACATTCCACAAATAATACACTCCTCAAATAATACACTCCACAAATAATACACTCCTCAAATAATACACACCCAAAATAATACACTCCTCAAATAACACACTCCACAAATAATACACTCCTCAAATAACACACTCCACAAATAATACACTCCTCAAATAAAACACTCCACAAATAATACACTCCACAAATAATACATTCCACAAATAATACACTCCACAAATAAGACACTCCTCAAATAATACACTCCTCAAATAAAACACTCCACAAATAATACACTCCACAAATAATACATTCCACAAATAATACACTCCACAAATAAGACACTCCTCAAATAAAACACTCCACAAATAATACACTCCACAAATAATACATTCCACAAATAATACACTCCACAAATAAGACACTCCTCAAATAAAACACTCCACAAATAATACACTCCACAAATAATACATTCCACAAATAATACACTCCACAAATAAGACACTCCTCAAATAATACATTCCACAAATAATACACTCCTCAAATAATACACTCCACAAATAATACACTCCTCAAATAATACACTCCCAAAATAATACACTCCTCAAATAACACACTCCACAAATAATACACTCCTCAAATAACACACTCCACAAATAATACACTCCCAAAATAATACACTCCTCAAATAACACACTCCACAAATAATTCACTCCACAAATAATACACTCCTCAAATAAAACACTCCACAAATAATACACTCCACAAATAATACATTCCACAAATAATACACTCCACAAATAAGACACTCCTCAAATAATACATTCCACAAATAATACACTCCACAAATAAGACACTCCTCAAATAACACACTCCCAAAATAATACACTCCTCAAATAACACACTCCACAAATAATACACTCCACAAATAATACACTCCACAAATAATACACTCCACAAATAATACACTCCACAAATAATACACTCCACAAATAGTACACTCCACAAATAATACACTCCACAAATAATACACTCCACAAATAATACACTCCACAAATAATACACTCCACAAAAAATTACATCCCACAAATAATACACTCCACAAATAATACACTCCACAAATAATACATTCCACAAATAATACACTCCACAAATAATACACTCCCGAAATAATACACTCCACAAACAATACACTCCACAAATAATACACTCCCAAAATAATACACTCCACAAATAATACACTCCCAAAATAATACACTCCACAAATAATACACTCCACAAATAATACACTCCACAAATAATACACTCCCAAAATAATACACTCCACAAATAATACAATCCTCAAATAATACACGACACAAATAATACACTCCTCAAATAATACACTCCACAAATAATACACTCCACAAATAATACACTCCACAAATAATACACTCCACAAATAATACACTCCACAAATAATACACTCCTCAAATAATACATTCCACAAATAATACACTCCTCAAATAATACACTCCACAAATAATACACTCCTCAAATAATACATTCCACAAATAATACACTCCTCAAATAATACATTCCACAAATAATACACTCCTCAAATAATACACTCCCAAAATAATACACTCCTCAAATAACACACTCCACAAATAATACGCTCCTCAAATAATACACTCCCAAAATAATACATTCCACAAATAATACACTCCACAAATAATACACTCCTCAAATAATACACTCCACAAATAATACGCTCCTCAAATAATACACTCCCAAAATAATACACTCCACAAATAATACACTCCACAAATAATACACTCCACAAATAAAACACTCCACAAATAATACACTCCACAAATAATACACTCCACAAATAATACACTCCACAAATAATACACTCCACAAATAAAACACTCCACAAATAATACACTCCACAAATAATACACTCCACAAATAATACACTCCACAAATAATGCACTCCTCAAATAATACACTCCCAAAATAATACACTCCTCAAATAACACACTCCACAAATAATACACTCCACAAATAATAGATTCCACAAATAATACACTCCTCAAATAATACACTCCACAAATAATACACTCCTCAAATAATACACACCCAAAATAATACACTCCTCAAATAACACACTCCACAAATAATACACTCCTCAAATAACACACTCCACAAATAATACACTCCTCAAATAAAACACTCCACAAATAATACACTCCACAAATAATACATTCCACAAATAATACACTCCACAAATAAGACACTCCTCAAATAATACACTCCTCAAATAAAACACTCCACAAATAATACACTCCACAAATAATACATTCCACAAATAATACACTCCACAAATAAGACACTCCTCAAATAAAACACTCCACAAATAATACACTCCACAAATAATACATTCCACAAATAATACACTCCACAAATAAGACACTCCTCAAATAAAACACTCCACAAATAATACACTCCACAAATAATACATTCCACAAATAATACACTCCACAAATAAGACACTCCTCAAATAATACATTCCACAAATAATACACTCCTCAAATAATACACTCCACAAATAATACACTCCTCAAATAATACACTCCCAAAATAATACACTCCTCAAATAACACACTCCACAAATAATACACTCCTCAAATAACACACTCCACAAATAATACACTCCCAAAATAATACACTCCTCAAATAACACACTCCACAAATAATTCACTCCACAAATAATACACTCCTCAAATAAAACACTCCACAAATAATACACTCCACAAATAATACATTCCACAAATAATACTCTCCACAAATAAGACACTCCTCAAATAATACATTCCACAAATAATACACTCCACAAATAAGACACTCCTCAAATAACACACTCCCAAAATAATACAATCCTCAAATAACACACTCCACAAATAATACACTCCACAAATAATACACTCCACAAATAATACACTCCACAAATAATACACTCCACAAATAATACACTCCACAAATAATACACTCCACAAATAGTACACTCCACAAATAATACACTCCACAAATAATACACTCCACAAATAATACACTCCACAAATAATACACTCCACAAAAAATTACATCCCACAAATAATACACTCCACAAATAATACACTCCACAAATAATACATTCCACAAATAATACACTCCACAAATAATACACTCCCGAAATAATACACTCCACAAATAATACACTCCACAAATAATACACTCCACAAATAATACACTCCCAAAATAATACACTCCACAAATAATACACTCCCAAAATAATACACTCCACAAATAATACACTCCACAAATAATACACTCCACAAATAATACACTCCCAAAATAATACACTCCACAAATAATACAATCCTCAAATAATACACGACACAAATAATACACTCCTCAAATAATACACTCCACAAATAATACACTCCACAAATAATACACTCCACAAATAATACACTCCACAAATAATACACTCCACAAATAATACACTCCACAAATAATACACTCCACAAATAATACACTCCACAAATAATACACTCCACAAATAATACACTCCACAAATAATACATTCCACAAATAATACACTCCACAAATAATACATTCCACAAATAATACACTCCACAAATAATACACTCCACAAATAATACACTCCACAAATAATACACTCCACAAATAATACACTCCTCAAATAATACACTCCACAAATAATACATTCCACAAATAATACACTCCTCAAATAATACACTCCACAAATAATACACTCCTCAAATAATACATTCCACAAATAATACACTCCTCAAATAATACATTCCACAAATAATACACTCCTCAAATAATACATTCCACAAATAATACACTCCTCAAATAATACACTCCCAAAATAATACACTCCTCAAATAACACACTCCACAAATAACACACTCCACAAATAATACATTCCCAAAATAATACACTCCTCAAATAACACACTCCACAAATAATACACTCCACAAATAATGCACTCCACAAATAATACACTCCACAAATAATACACTCCTCAAATAATACATTCCACAAATAATACACTCCTCAAATAATACACTCCACAAATAATACACTCCTCAAATAATACATTCCACAAATAATACACTCCTCAAATAATACATTCCACAAATAATACACTCCTCAAATAATACACTCCACAAATAATACACTCCACAAATAATACACTCCACAAATAATACACTCCACAAATAATACACTCCTCAAATAATACATTCCACAAATAATACACTCCTCAAATAATACACTCCACAAATAATACACTCCTCAAATAATACATTCCACAAATAATACACTCCTCAAATAATACATTCCACAAATAATACACTCCTCAAATAATACACTCCCAAAATAATACACTCCTCAAATAACACACTCCACAAATAATACGCTCCTCAAATAATACACTCCCAAAATAATACATTCCACAAATAATACACTCCACAAATAATACACTCCTCAAATAATACACTCCACAAATAATACGCTCCTCAAATAATACACTCCCAAAATAATACACTCCACAAATAATACACTCCACAAATAATACACTCCACAAATAAAACACTCCACAAATAATACACTCCACAAATAATACACTCCACAAATAATACACTCCACAAATAATACACTCCACAAATAAAACACTCCACAAATAATACACTCCACAAATAATACACTCCACAAATAATACACTCCACAAATAATACACTCCTCAAATAATACACTCCCAAAATAATACACTCCTCAAATAACACACTCCACAAATAATACACTCCACAAATAATACATTCCACAAATAATACACTCCTCAAATAATACACTCCACAAATAATACACTCCTCAAATAATACACACCCAAAATAATACACTCCTCAAATAACACACTCCACAAATAATACACTCCTCAAATAACACACTCCACAAATAATACACTCCTCAAATAAAACACTCCACAAATAATACACTCCACAAATAATACATTCCACAAATAATACACTCCACAAATAAGACACTCCTCAAATAATACACTCCTCAAATAAAACACTCCACAAATAATACACTCCACAAATAATACATTCCACAAATAATACACTCCACAAATAAGACACTCCTCAAATAAAACACTCCACAAATAATACACTCCACAAATAATACATTCCACAAATAATACACTCCACAAATAAGACACTCCTCAAATAAAACACTCCACAAATAATACACTCCACAAATAATACATTCCACAAATAATACACTCCACAAATAAGACACTCCTCAAATAATACATTCCACAAATAATACACTCCTCAAATAATACACTCCACAAATAATACACTCCTCAAATAATACACTCCCAAAATAATACACTCCTCAAATAACACACTCCACAAATAATACACTCCTCAAATAACACACTCCACAAATAATACACTCCCAAAATAATACACTCCTCAAATAACACACTCCACAAATAATTCACTCCACAAATAATACACTCCTCAAATAAAACACTCCACAAATAATACACTCCACAAATAATACATTCCACAAATAATACACTCCACAAATAAGACACTCCTCAAATAATACATTCCACAAATAATACACTCCACAAATAAGACACTCCTCAAATAACACACTCCCAAAATAATACACTCCTCAAATAACACACTCCACAAATAATACACTCCACAAATAATACACTCCACAAATAATACACTCCACAAATAATACACTCCACAAATAATACACTCCACAAATAATACACTCCACAAATAGTACACTCCACAAATAATACACTCCACAAATAATACACTCCACAAATAATACACTCCACAAATAATACACTCCACAAAAAATTACATCCCACAAATAATACACTCCACAAATAATACACTCCACAAATAATACATTCCACAAATAATACACTCCACAAATAATACACTCCCGAAATAATACACTCCACAAACAATACACTCCACAAATAATACACTCCCAAAATAATACACTCCACAAATAATACACTCCCAAAATAATACACTCCACAAATAATACACTCCACAAATAATACACTCCACAAATAATACACTCCCAAAATAATACACTCCACAAATAATACAATCCTCAAATAATACACGACACAAATAATACACTCCTCAAATAATACACTCCACAAATAATACACTCCACAAATAATACACTCCACAAATAATACACTCCACAAATAATACACTCCACAAATAATACACTCCACAAATAATACACTCCTCAAATAATACATTCCACAAATAATACACTCCTCAAATAATACACTCCACAAATAATACACTCCTCAAATAATACATTCCACAAATAATACACTCCTCAAATAATACATTCCACAAATAATACACTCCTCAAATAATACACTCCCAAAATAATACACTCCTCAAATAACACACTCCACAAATAATACGCTCCTCAAATAATACACTCCCAAAATAATACATTCCACAAATAATACACTCCACAAATAATACACTCCTCAAATAATACACTCCACAAATAATACGCTCCTCAAATAATACACTCCCAAAATAATACACTCCACAAATAATACACTCCACAAATAATACACTCCACAAATAAAACACTCCACAAATAATACACTCCACAAATAATACACTCCACAAATAATACACTCCACAAATAATACACTCCACAAATAAAACACTCCACAAATAATACACTCCACAAATAATACACTCCACAAATAATACACTCCACAAATAATGCACTCCTCAAATAATACACTCCCAAAATAATACACTCCTCAAATAACACACTCCACAAATAATACACTCCACAAATAATACATTCCACAAATAATACACTCCTCAAATAATACACTCCACAAATAATACACTCCTCAAATAATACACACCCAAAATAATACACTCCTCAAATAACACACTCCACAAATAATACACTCCTCAAATAACACACTCCACAAATAATACACTCCTCAAATAAAACACTCCACAAATAATACACTCCACAAATAATACATTCCACAAATAATACACTCCACAAATTAGACACTCCTCAAATAATACACTCCTCAAATAAAACACTCCACAAATAATACACTCCACAAATAATACATTCCACAAATAATACACTCCACAAATAAGACACTCCTCAAATAAAACACTCCACAAATAATACACTCCACAAATAATACATTCCACAAATAATACACTCCACAAATAAGACACTCCTCAAATAATACATTCCACAAATAATACACTCCTCAAATAATACACTCCACAAATAATACACTCCTCAAATAATACACTCCCAAAATAATACACTCCTCAAATAACACACTCCACAAATAATACACTCCTCAAATAACACACTCCACAAATAATACACTCCCAAAATAATACACTCCTCAAATAACACACTCCACAAATAATTCACTCCACAAATAATACACTCCTCAAATAAAACACTCCACAAATAATACACTCCACAAATAATACATTCCACAAATAATACTCTCCACAAATAAGACACTCCTCAAATAATACATTCCACAAATAATACACTCCACAAATAAGACACTCCTCAAATAACACACTCCCAAAATAATACACTCCTCAAATAACACACTCCACAAATAATACACTCCACAAATAATACACTCCACAAATAATACACTCCACAAATAATACACTCCACAAATAATACACTCCACAAATAATACACTCCACAAATAGTACACTCCACAAATAATACACTCCACAAATAATACACTCCACAAATAATACACTCCACAAATAATACACTCCACAAAAAATTACATCCCACAAATAATACACTCCACAAATAATACACTCCACAAATAATACATTCCACAAATAATACACTCCACAAATAATACACTCCCGAAATAATACACTCCACAAATAATACACTCCACAAATAATACACTCCCAAAATAATACACTCCACAAATAATACACTCCCAAAATAATACACTCCACAAATAATACACTCCACAAATAATACACTCCACAAATAATACACTCCCAAAATAATACACTCCACAAATAATACAATCCTCAAATAATACACGACACAAATAATACACTCCTCAAATAATACACTCCACAAATAATACACTCCACAAATAATACACTCCACAAATAATACACTCCACAAATAATACACTCCACAAATAATACACTCCACAAATAATACACTCCACAAATAATACACTCCACAAATAATACACTCCACAAATAATACATTCCACAAATAATACACTCCACAAATAATACATTCCACAAATAATACACTCCACAAATAATACACTCCACAAATAATACACTCCACAAATAATACACTCCACAAATAATACACTCCCAAAATAATACACTCCACAAATAATACACTCCACAAATAATACACTCCCAAAATAATACACTCCACAAATAATACACTCCCAAAATAATACACTCCACAAATAATACACTCCACAAATAATACACTCCCAAAATAATACACTCCCAAAATAATACACTCCTCAAATAATACACTCCACAAATAATACACTCCCAAAATAATACACTCCACAAATAATACACTCCACAAATAATACACTCCCAAAATAATACACTCCCAAAATTATACACTCCACAAATAATACACTCCCAAAATAATACACTCCTCAAATAATACACTCCCAAAATAATACACTCCTCAACTAATACACTCCACAAATAATACACTCCCAAAATAATACACTCCACAAATAATACACTCCTCAAATAATACACTCCACAAATAATACACTCCCAAAATAATACACTCCCAAAATTATACACTCCACAAATAATACACTCCACAAATAATACACTCCACAAATAATACACTCCCAAAATAATACACTCCTCAAATAATACACTCCACAAATAATACACTCCCAAAATAATACACTCCTCAAATAATACACTCCCAAAATAATACACTCCTCAAATAATACACTCCACAAATAATACACTCCCAAAATAATACACTCCACAAATAATACACTCCACAAATAATACACTCCCAAAATAATACACTCCCAAAATTATACACTCCACAAATAATACACTCCACAAATAATACACTCCACAAATAATACACTCCCAAAATAATACACTCCTCAAATAATACACTCCACAAATAATACACTCCCAAAATAATACACTCCCAAAATAATACACTCCACAAATAAAACACTCCACAAATAATACATTCCACAAATAATACACTCCACAAATAATACATTCCACAAATAATACACTCCACAAATAATACACTCCACAAATAATACACTCCACAAATAATACACTCCCAAAATAATACACTCCTCAAATAATACACTCCACAAATAATACACTCCACAAATAAAACATTCCACAAATAATACATTCCACAAATAATACACTCCCAAAATAATACACTCCACAAATAATACACTCCACAAATAATACACTCCACAAATAATACACTCCTCAAATAATACAATCCTCAAATAATACACTCCTCAAATAATACACCACTCAAATAATACACTCCCAAAATAATACACTCCCAAAATAATACAATCCTCAAATAATACACTCCTCAAATAATACACTCCTCAAATAATACACTCCACAAATAATACAAACGTAAAATAATAGACTCCTCAAATAATACACTCCTCAAAAAATACACTCCTCAAATAATACACTCCTCAAATAATACACTCCTTAAATAATACACACCTCAAATAATACACTCCTCAAATAATACACTCCACAAATAATACAAACATCAAATAATACACTCCTCAAATAATACACTCCTCAAACAATACACTCCTCAAATAATACACTCCACAAATAATACACTTCACAAATAATACACTCCTCAAATAATACACTCCTCAAATAATACACTCCTCAAATAATACAAACATCAAACAATACACTCCTCAAATAATACACTCCTCAAATAATACAAACATCAAATAATACACTCCTCAAATAATACACTCATCAAATAATACAAACATCAAATAATACACTCCACAAATAATACAGTCCTCAAATAATACACTCCTCAAATAATACAGTCCTCAAATAATACACTCCTCAAATAATACAGTCCTCAAATAATACACTCCTCAAATAATACACTCCTCAAATAATACACTCCACAAATAATATACTCCTTAAATAATACACTCCTCAAATAATACACTCCTCAAATAATACACTCCTCAAATAATACACTCCTCAAATAATACACTCCTCAAATAATACACTCCACAAATAATACAAACTTCAAATAATACACTCCTCAAATAATACACTCCTCAAATAATACACTCCTCAAATAATACACTCCACAAATAATACACTTCACAAATAATACACTCCTCAAATAATACACTCCTCAAATAATACACTCCTCAAATAATACAAACATCAAATAATACACTCCTCAAATAATACACTCATCAAATAATACAAACATCAAATAATACACTCCACAAATAATACAGTCCTCAAATAATACACTCCTCAAATAATACAGTCCTCAAATAATACACTCCTCAAATAATACACTCCTCAAATAATACACTCCTCAAATAATACACTCCACCTGAGAGGGGGGCAGACGGGGCCTCGGTTTAACGTCTCATCCGAAAGACGGCACCTCCGACAGTGCGGCGCTCCCTCAGTACCGCCCCTCCGACAGTGCGGCGCTCCCTCAGTACTGACCCTCCGACAGTGCGGCGCTCCCTCAGTACCGCCCCTCCGACAGTGCGGCGCTCCCTCAGTACTGACCCTCCGACAGTGCGGCGCTCCCTCAGTACTGACCCTCCGACAGTGCGGCGCTCCCTCAGTACTGCCCCTCCGACAGTGCGGCGCTCCCTCAGTACCGACCCTCCGACAGTGCGGCGCTCCCTCAGTACCGACCCTCCGACAGTGCGGCGCTCCCTCAGTACCGCCCCTCCGACAGTGCGGCGCTCCCTCAGTACTGACCCTCTGACAGTGCAGTGCACCCTCAGTACTGACCCTCCGACAGTGCAGTGCACCCTCTGTACCGACCCTCCAACAGCGCGGCGATCCCTCGGTACCGACCCTCCGACAGCGCGGCGCTCCCTCGGTACTGGCACCGGGAGCGTCGGCCTGGGGTCACGGGGCTCGAGTCTCTGGATTACGGGGCTCGAACCCGGGGCTTTCTGACTCCGAGGCGAGAGACAGAGAGAGAGAGAGAGAGAGAGATAAACTGTCAAACCGTTTGATGCTCAGAGCTACGGGCGAGTTTGACGTATCTTGTTTTGGAATCGAGTCTGTGTTCGAGGAGGGGATGTGGGGGAAGAGCGTTAAACTCGGGACAGTTCTCACACTGCGTATTTTCCATTTCTGAGATCTGTGGGCTGAAAGGCTTCGATCGAACGTTTAAAATTTCCAACCAGCTCGGGAGCGCGGCGTTTGGTTTGGTCGGTTGGTTCGCGGCAGGGCCAGGGGGAGGGGGGCGGGCAGAGTGGGAATCTTTTGTGTTTTTTTGTGCATAACAACGTTGTTTTATTTTAATCATCTTCTCTCCGCCCGGAACCCCCCTGGGTCTCGAACACTCTGCGTCCTCACCTGTGCCTCCCAGAGGCCAGAGGGTCCCGTTCCACAGGAACAGGAGGAGGCCATTCAGCCCCTCGTGCCTGCTCCCCCATTTGATCAGATCATGGCTGATCTGTGATCTAACTCCATAAACCTGCCTTTGGCCCACATATCCCTTAATACCTTTGGTTGACCAAAATGCTGTCTGTCTCGGATTTAAATTTAGCTCCTTTGATTCACCTGCTTTTTTCTTCAATATCGGGGTGGTGGGAGAGAAGGGGGGAGGGGGGAGCAGTGACGGAGAGCGGGGGGATGCAGTGGTTGGGGGTAGACACGCCTGGGCCCGGTCCTGTCCCCCGGACCCCGGACCCCCTGCAACCCGACCCCTGGCAGAGCCGTGTCTCTGTGGGTACGTGCTCGTGCGCGCGTGCGTGAGTGTGTGCGTGTGTCAGCGCGCGTGAGTGTGTGCGTGTGTGAGCGCGCGTGAGTGTGTGCGTGTGTGAGCGCGCGTGAGTGTGTGCGTGCATGTGTGTGCACGAGTGCGTGCGTGTGTGTGCACGTGAGTGTGTGCGTGAGCGTGTGTGAGCAAACACGAGTGTGAGCGCGTGCGTGCGTGAGTGTGTGAGCGCACATGAGTGTGTGCGTGAGTGTGTGTGAACGCACGTGAGTGTGTGCGTGCATGTGTGTACACGAGTGTGTGCATGTGCGTGCGTGAGCGCGCGTGAGTGTGTGCGTGCATGTGCGTGCGTGAGTGTGTGCGTGAGCGTGTGCGAGCGCACGTGAGTGTGTGCGTGAGCGTGCGTGAGCGCACGTGAGTGTGTGCGTGAGCGTGGGCGCGCGGGCGTGCGTGTGTGAGTCTGCGCATGTGTACGCGCCCTGGGCTCTGCACACATTATCTGGTCATTTATCACATCGCTGTTTGTGGGATCTTGCTGTGCGCAGATCGTCTGCCGCGTTTCCTACATTACAACAGGTGACCGCACTTCAAAAATAAAAGTCCTTCATTGTGTGGGAAGGGAATTGAACTGTTGTCGAATGTCGTGACATGGCCATTCACAAATCTAAATTCTCTCCGTCATAAAGACCACCCACACCCACCTCCTTGTCATCACCTCCTGGCTTATCGGCCTCCAGACGTCCCAAAGTGCTTTCTTTGAACTGCGGCCGCTGTTGCAATTTAGGGGAACGCGGCAGACAATTTGCGCACAGCAAGATCCCACCAACAGCACTGTGATCAAACTGTTTTTTGTTTCGGAGGGATAAATATCGGCCCCAGGACACCGGGGAGAACTCCTCCCCCCTGCTCTTCTCTGGAATAGTGGCCGTGGGATCTTTTACACCCACCCCGAGAGGGGCAGACGGGGCCTCGGTTTAACGTCTCATCCATGCGGCGCTCCCTCGGTACCGACCCTCCGACGGCGCGGCGCTCCCTCAGTACTGACCCTCCGACAGTGCGGCGCTCCCTCAGTACCGACCCTCCGACAGTGCGGCGCTCCCTCAGTACCGACCCTCCGACAGTGCGGCGCTCCCTCGGTACCGACCCTCCGACGGCGCGGCGCTCCCTCAGTACTGACCCTCCGACAGTGCGGCGCTCCCTCAGTACTGACCCTCCGACAGTGCGGCGCTCCCTCAGTACCGACCCTCCGACAGTGCGGCGCTCCCTCGGTACCGACCCTCCGACAGTGCGGCGCTCCCTCAGTACCGACCCTCCGACAGCGCGGCGCTCCCTCGGTACCGACCCTCCGACAGCGCGGCGCTCCCTGAGTGCCGCACCGTGTAAGCCGGCCCTGGATTACGGGGCTCTGGTCTCCAGAGCGCGGGGGCTCGAACGCACGACCTTCTGAATCAGGCGCGAGGAGAGAGACAGAGAGAGAGAGAGAGAGAGGGTGAGGGTTAGCCAGCGAGCGATGGCCTGACACTGGCAGGAAGTCTCAGTGGAGAGGGGGAGGCGAGAGAGGAGACCGTCTGCAGGTTTACCGAGAACGCGGCGCTCAGCTCTGAAAAACTACAGGTCATTTTAAAAGAAAGGTTTTACCTCCAGTCCCCGGAGTGAGGAAAGCCAGGGAGCAATTAAAGGGCAGCGTCTCGAACACTCGCTCTCTCTCTCTCTCTCTCTCTCTCTGTCCGTCTGTTCGCTCTGAGCCAAACCTTCAGCGCACTGTGTGGTTTCCCCCTCACTTACTGAGAACTCGAGCACCTTCCCTCACCTCTCTCTCTCTCTCTCGCTCTCTCTCTCTCTCTCTCTCGCGCTTTCTCTCCACATCTAGTTTCCGGGAGCGCACGTCAAGATTAAAAATACCTCTCCCCGCCTCGAGGAGC
>NW_027139777.1:65000-96555 GCF_035084215.1 Heptranchias perlo | reverse complement strand
TGTCCTTTCCCCCTCTGGGACCGGGTCTCACAGTGCGTTAGATACACTGTCCTTTCCCCCTCTGGGACCGTGTCTCACAGTGCGTTAGATACAGCTGTCCTTTCCCCCTCTGGGACCGGGTCTCACAGTGCGTTAGATACACTGTCCTTTCCCCCTCTGGGACCGGGTCTCACAGTGTGTTAGATACACTGTCCTTTCCCCCTCTGGGACCGGGTCTCACAGTGCGTTAGATACACTGTCCTTTCCCCCTCTGGACCGGGTCTCACAGTGCGTTAGATACACTGTCCTTTCCCCCTCTGGGACCGGGTCTCACAGTGCGTTAGATACACTGTCCTTTCCCCCTCTGGGACCGGGTCTCACAGTGCGTTAGATACACTGTCATTTCCCCCTCTGGGACCGGGTCTCACAGTGCGTTAGACACACTGTCCTTTCCCCCTCTGGGACCGGGTCTCACAGTGCGTTAGATACACTGTCCTTTCCCCCTCTGGGACCGGGTCTCACAGTGCGTTAGACACACTGTCCTTTCCCCCTCTGGGACCGGGTCTCACAGTGCGTTAGATACACTGTCCTTTCCCCCTCTGGGACCGGGTCTCACAGTGTGCTTAGATACACTGTCCTTTCCCCCTCTGGGACCGGGTCTCACAGTGTGTTAGATGCACTGTCCTTTCCCCCTCTGGGACCGGGTCTCACAGTGCGTTAGATACACTGTCCTTTCCCCCTCTGGGACCGGGTCTCACAGTGCGTTAGATACACTGTCCTTTCCCCCTCTGGGACCGGGTCTCACAGTGCGTTAGATACACTGTCCTTTCCCCCTCTGGGACCGGGTCTCACAGTGCGTTAGATACACTGTCCTTTCCCCCTCTGGGACCGGGTCTCACAGTGCGTTAGATACACTGTCCTTTCCCCCTCTGGGACCGGGTCTCACAGTGCGTTAGATACACTGTCCTTTCCCCCTCTGGGACCGGGTCTCACAGTGCGTTAGATACACTGTCCTTTCCCCCTCTGGGACCGGGTCTCACAGTGCGTTAGATACACTGTCCTTTCCCCCTCTGGGACCGGGTCTCACAGTGCGTTAGATACACTGTCCTTTCCCCCTCTGGGACCGGGTCTCACAGTGCGTTAGATACACTGTCCTTTCCCCCTCTGGGACCGGGTCTCACAGTGCGTTAGATACACTGTCCTTTCCCCGCTCTGGGACCGGGTCTCACAGTGCGTTAGATACACTGTCCTTTCCCCCTCTGGGACCGGGTCTCACAGTGCGTTAGATACACTGTCCTTTCCCCCTCTGGGACCGGGTCTCACAGTGCGTTAGATACACTGTCCTTTCCCCCTCTGGGACCGGGTCTCACAGTGCGTTAGATACACTGTCCTTTCCCCCTCTGGGACCGGGTCTCACAGTGCGTGAGATACACTGTCCTTTCCCCCTCTGGGACCGGGTCTCACAGTGCGTTAGATACACTGTCCTTTCCCCCTCTGGGACCGGGTCTCACAGTGTGTTAGATACACTGTCCTTTCCCCCTCTGGGACCGGGTCTCACAGTGCGTTAGATACACTGTCCTTTGCCCCTCTGGGACCGGGTCTCACAGTGCGTTAGATACACTGTCCTTTCCCCTCTGGGACCGGGTCTCACAGTGCGTTAGATACACCGTCCTTTCCCTCTCTGGGACCGGGTCTCACAATGCGTTAGATACACTGTCCTTTCTCCCTCTGGGACCGGGTCTCACAGTGCGTTAGATACACTGTCCTTTCCCCCTCTGGGACCGGGTCTCACAGTGCGTTAGACACACTGTCCTTTCCCCCTCTGGGACCGGGTCTCACAGTGCGTTAGATACACTGTCCTTTCCCCCTCTGGGACCGGGTCTCACAGAGCGTTAGATACACTGTCCTTTCCCCCTCTGGGACCGTGTCTCACAGTGCGTTAGATACACTGTCCTTTCCCCCTCTGGGACCGGGTCTCACAGTGCGTTAGATACACTGTCCTTTCCCCCTCTGGGACCGTGTCTCACAGTGCGTTAGATACACTGTCCTTTCCCCCTCTGGGACCGGGTCTCACAGTGCGTTAGATACACTGTCCTTTCCCCCTCTGGGACCGGGTCTCACAGTGTGTTAGATACACTGTCCTTTCCCCCTCTGGGACCGGGTCTCACAGTGCGTTAGATACACTGTCCTTTCCCCCTCTGAGACCGGGTCTCACAGTGCGTTAGATACACTGTCCTTTCCCCCTCTGGGACCGGGTCTCACAGTGCGTTAGATACACTGTCCTTTCCCCCTCTGGGACCGGGTCTCACAGTGCGTTAGATACACTGTCATTTCCCCCTCTGGGACCGGGTCTCACAGTGCGTTAGACACACTGTCCTTTCCCCCTCTGGGACCGGGTCTCACAGTGCGTTAGATACACTGTCCTTTCCCCCTCTGGGACCGGGTCTCACAGTGCGTTAGACACACTGTCCTTTCCCCCTCTGGGACCGGGTCTCACAGTGCGTTAGATACACTGTCCTTTCCCCCTCTGGGACCGGGTCTCACAGTGTGCTAGATACACTGTCCTTTCCCCCTCTGGGACCGGGTCTCACAGTGTGTTAGATGCACTGTCCTTTCCCCCTCTGGGACCGGGTCTCACAGTGCGTTAGATACACTGTCCTTTCCCCCTCTGGGACCGGGTCTCACAGTGCGTTAGATACACTGTCCTTTCCCCCTCTGGGACCGGGTCTCACAGTGCGTTAGATACACTGTCCTTTCCCCCTCTGGGACCGGGTCTCTCAGTGCGTTAGATACACTGTCCTTTCCCCCTCTGGGACCGGGTCTCACAGTGCGTTAGATACACTGTCCTTTCCCCCTCTGGGACCGGGTCTCACAGTGCGTTAGATACACTGTCCTTTCCCCCTCTGGGACCGGGTCTCACAGTGCGTTAGATACACTGTCCTTTCCCCCTCTGGGACCGGGTCTCACAGTGCGTTAGATACACTGTCCTTTCCCCCTCTGGGACCGGGTCTCACAGTGCGTTAGATACACTGTCCTTTCCCCCTCTGGGACCGGGTCTCACAGTGCGTTAGATACACTGTCCTTTCCCCCTCTGGGACCGGGTCTCACAGTGCGTTAGATACACTGTCCTTTCCCGCTCTGGGACCGGGTCTCACAGTGCGTTAGATACACTGTCCTTTCCCCCTCTGGGACCGGGTCTCACAGTGCGTTAGATACACTGTCCTTTCCCCCTCTGGGACCGGGTCTCACAGTGCGTTAGATACACTGTCCTTTCCCCCTCTGGGACCGGGTCTCACAGTGCGTTAGATACACTGTCCTTTCCCCCTCTGGGACCGGGTCTCACAGTGCGTGAGATACACTGTCCTTTCCCCCTCTGGGACCGGGTCTCACAGTGCGTTAGATACACTGTCCTTTCCCCCTCTGGGACCGGGTCTCACAGTGCGTTAGATACACTGTCCTTTCCCCCTCTGGTATCTGGCAGATGGAGAGAAACTATTTCCTCTGCGGGGGGAAGTCCAGAACAAGGGGGCAGAACCTTAAAATTCGAGCTCGGCCTTTCAGGGGGTGAAGTCAGGGAGGCATTTCTCCACACAAAGGGGAGGGGGAATCTAGGACTCTCTCCTCCCAAAAAGCTGGCAAGTCTGGGGGTTGATTGGAACTTTCCAGAAGGAAATTGGTAGATTTTCATTGGTTAACGAGGCTCAGGCAGGCAAATGGTGTTGAGATACAGATCAGCCATGATGTCATTGGATGGTGGAACAGGCTCGAGGGGCTGAATGGCCTCCTCCTGTTCCTTTGTTCTTGGAATTGGGAGAGGAGAAAAGTCAAATTATTTGTGCTGTCCCGTCTGCCTCCAGAGACAAGGGTCCCTGATGAGGAGACTCTCTCTTTAAAAGGGGTCCCTGATGAGGAGACTCCCTCTTTAAAAGGGGTCCCTGATGAGGAGACTCCCTCTTTAAAAGGGGTGCCTGATGGAGAGACTCCCTCTTTAAAAGGGGTCCCTGATGGAGAGACTCCCTCTTTAAAAGGGGTCCCTGATGAGGAGACTCTCTCTTTAAAAGGGGTCCCTGATGAGGAGACTCCCTCTTTAAAAGGGGTCCCTGATGGAGAGACTCTCTCTTTAAAAGGGGTCACTGATGGGGAGACTCTCTCTTTAAAAGGGGTCCCTGATGGGGAGACTCCCTCTTTAAAAGGGGTCCCTGATGGGGAGACACTCTCTTTAAAAGGGGTCCCTGATGGAGAGACTCCCTCTTTAAAAGGGGTCTTGATGGGGAGACTCCCTCTTTAAAAGGGGTCCCTGATGGAGAGACTCTCTCTTTAAAAGGGGTCCCTGATGGAGAGACTCTCTCTTTAAAAGGGGTCCATGATGGGGAGACTCCCTCTTTAAAAGGGGTCTTGATGGTGAGACTCCCTCTTTAAAAGGGGTCCCTGATGAGGAGACTCTCTCTTTAAAAGGGGTCCCTGATGGAGAGACTCCCTCTTTAAAAGGGGTCCCTGATGGAGAGACTCCCTCTTTAAAAGGGGTCCCTGATGAGGAGACTCTCTCTTTAAAAGGGGTCCCTGATGAGGAGACTCCCTCTTTAAAAGGGGTCCCTGATGGGGAGACTCTCTCTTTAAAAGGGGTCCCTGATGAGGAGACTCCCTCTTTAAAAGAGGTCCCTGATGGGGAGACTCTCTCTTTAAAAGGGGTCCATGATGGGGAGACTCTCTCTTTAAAAGGGGTCCCTGATGGGGAGACTCCCTCTTTAAAAGGGGTCCCTGATGGGGAGACTCCCTCTTTAAAAGGGGTCCCTGATGGGGAGACACTCTCTTTAAAAGGGGTCCCTGATGGGGAGACTCCCTCTTTAAAAGGGGTCCCTGATGGAGAGACTCTCTATTTAAAAGGGGTCCCTGATGGAGAGACTCTCTCTTTAAAAGGGGTCCATGATGGGGAGACTCCCTCTTTAAAAGGGGTCTTGATGGTGAGACTCCCTCTTTAAAAGGGGTCCCTGATGGGGAGACTCCCTCTTTAAAAGGGGTCCCTGATGGAGAGACTCTCTCTTTAAAAGGGGTCCCTGATGGAGAGACTCCCTCTTTAAAAGGGGTCCCTGATGAGGAGACTCTCTCTTTAAAAGGGGTCCCTGATGGGGAGAATCCCTCTTTAAAAGGGGTCCCTGATGGAGAGACTCCCTCTTTAAAAGGGGTCTTGATGGTGAGACTCTCTCTTTAAAAGGGGTCCCTGATGAGGAGACTCCCTCTTTAAAAGGGGTCCCTGATGGAGAGACTCTCTCTTTAAAAGGGGTCACTGATGGGGAGACTCTCTCTTTAAAAGGGGTCCCTGATGGGGAGACTCCCTCTTTAAAAGGGGTCCCTGATGGGGAGACACTCTCTTTAAAAGGGGTCCCTGATGGAGAGACTCCCTCTTTAAAAGGGGTCTTGATGGGGAGACTCCCTCTTTAAAAGGGGTCCCTGATGGAGAGACTCTCTCTTTAAAAGGGGTCCCTGATGGAGAGACTCTCTCTTTAAAAGGGGTCCATGATGGGGAGACTCCCTCTTTAAAAGGGGTCTTGATGGTGAGACTCCCTCTTTAAAAGGGGTCCCTGATGAGGAGACTCTCTCTTTAAAAGGGGTCCCTGATGGAGAGACTCCCTCTTTAAAAGGGGTCCCTGATGGAGAGACTCCCTCTTTAAAAGGGGTCCCTGATGAGGAGACTCTCTCTTTAAAAGGGGTCCCTGATGAGGAGACTCCCTCTTTAAAAGGGGTCCCTGATGGGGAGACTCTCTCTTTAAAAGGGGTCCCTGATGAGGAGACTCCCTCTTTAAAAGAGGTCCCTGATGGGGAGACTCTCTCTTTAAAAGGGGTCCATGATGGGGAGACTCTCTCTTTAAAAGGGGTCCCTGATGGGGAGACTCCCTCTTTAAAAGGGGTCCCTGATGGGGAGACTCCCTCTTTAAAAGGGGTCCCTGATGGGGAGACACTCTCTTTAAAAGGGGTCCCTGATGGGGAGACTCCCTCTTTAAAAGGGGTCCCTGATGGAGAGACTCTCTATTTAAAAGGGGTCCCTGATGGAGAGACTCTCTCTTTAAAAGGGGTCCATGATGGGGAGACTCCCTCTTTAAAAGGGGTCTTGATGGTGAGACTCCCTCTTTAAAAGGGGTCCCTGATGGGGAGACTCCCTCTTTAAAAGGGGTCCCTGATGGAGAGACTCTCTCTTTAAAAGGGGTCCCTGATGGAGAGACTCCCTCTTTAAAAGGGGTCCCTGATGAGGAGACTCTCTCTTTAAAAGGGGTCCCTGATGGGGAGAATCCCTCTTTAAAAGGGGTCCCTGATGGAGAGACTCCCTCTTTAAAAGGGGTCTTGATGGTGAGACTCTCTCTTTAAAAGGGGTCCCTGATGAGGAGACTCTCTCTTTAAAAGGGGTCCCTGATGGAGAGACTCCCTCTTTAAAAGGGGTCCCTGATGGAGAGACTCCCTCTTTAAAAGGGGTCCCTGATGAGGAGACTCTCTCTTTAAAAGGGGTCCCTGATGAGGAGACTCCCTCTTTAAAAGGGGTCCCTGATGGGGAGACTCTCTCTTTAAAAGGGGTCCCTGATGAGGAGACTCCCTCTTTAAAAGAGGTCCCTGATGGGGAGACTCTCTCTTTAAAAGGGGTCCATGATGGGGAGACTCTCTCTTTAAAAGGGGTCCCTGATGGGGAGACTCCCTCTTTAAAAGGGGTCCCTGATGGGGAGACTCCCTCTTTAAAAGGGGTCCCTGATGGGGAGACACTCTCTTTAAAAGGGGTCCCTGATGGGGAGACTCCCTCTTTAAAAGGGGTCCCTGATGGAGAGACTCTCTCTTTAAAAGGGGTCCCTGATGGAGAGACTCTCTCTTTAAAAGGGGTCCATGATGGGGAGACTCCCTCTTTAAAAGGGGTCTTGATGGTGAGACTCCCTCTTTAAAAGGGGTCCCTGATGGGGAGACTCCCTCTTTAAAAGGGGTCCCTGATGGAGAGACTCTCTCTTTAAAAGGGGTCCCTGATGGAGAGACTCCCTCTTTAAAAGGGGTCCCTGATGAGGAGACTCTCTCTTTAAAAGGGGTCCCTGATGGAGAGACTCCCTCTTTAAAAGGGGTCCCTGATGGAGAGACTCCCTCTTTAAAAGGGGTCCCTGATGAGGAGACTCTCTCTTTAAAAGGGGTCCCTGATGAGGAGACTCCCTCTTTAAAAGGGGTCCCTGATGGGGAGACTCTCTCTTTAAAAGGGGTCCCTGATGAGGAGACTCCCTCTTTAAAAGAGGTCCCTGATGGGGAGACTCTCTCTTTAAAAGGGGTCCATGATGGGGAGACTCTCTCTTTAAAAGGGGTCCCTGATGGGGAGACTCCCTCTTTAAAAGGGGTCCCTGATGGGGAGACTCCCTCTTTAAAAGGGGTCCCTGATGGGGAGACACTCTCTTTAAAAGGGGTCCCTGATGGGGAGACTCCCTCTTTAAAAGGGGTCTTGATGGGGAGACTCCCTCTTTAAAAGGGGTCCCTGATGGAGAGACTCTCTCTTTAAAAGGGGTCCCTGATGGAGAGACTCCCTCTTTAAAAGGGGTCCCTGATGGGGAGACTCCCTCTTTAAAAGGGGTCCCTGATGGGGAGACTCCCTCTTTAAAAGGGGTCCCTGATGGAGAGACTCTCTCTTTAAAAGGGGTCCCTGATGGTGAGACTCCCTCTTTAAAAGGGGTCTTGATGGTGAGACTCCCTCTTTAAAAGGGGTCCCTGATGGAGAGACTCCCTCTTTAAAAGGGGTCTTGATGGGGAGACTCTCTCTTTAAAAGGGGTCCCTGATGGAGAGACTCTCTCTTTAAAACGGGTCTTGATGGAGAGACTCTCTCTTTAAAAGGGGTCTTGATGGGGAGACTCCCTCTTTAAAAGGGGTCCCTGATGGTGAGACTCCCTCTTTAAAAGGGGTCTTGATGGGGAGACTCTCTCTTTAAAAGGGGTCCCTGATGGAGAGACTCTCTCTTTAAAAGGGGTCTTGATGGGGAGACTCCCTCTTTATAAGGGGTCCCTGATGGGGAGACTCCCTCTTTAAAGGGGGTCCCTGATGGTGAGACTCTCTCTTTTAAAGGGGGTCCCTGATGGTGAGACTCTCTCTTTTAAAGGGGGTCCCTGATGGAGAGACTCTGTGACATTGTTCTTTCTCTTGCAGATACCCGCCGAGGCCACGATGCCAAGGGCTCCCTCCCTCCTCCTCCTCCTCCTCCTCCTCCTCCTCCTCTCCGCCCTGCCGGGGGCTCGCCCGAGCTGCGAGGTGGGCAGCGCCAACGAGTGCAAGAAGGCCCCCCCCGCCCCGGGGGCCAACCTGGCCGGGGAGGGCTACGACGTGGTGCGGCTGAAGCGGACGGGGGCCTTCGCCATCGACATGGGCGCCTGGCGCAACGCGGACGGTACCTGCACCCTCTGCCGCAACGCGCTGATGGGCGGCGCCCTCCAGCGCCTGCCGCGGGCCGCCGTCGACTGGCGCGTGCGCCAGGAGTGCAGGCGCAAGCTGAGCAGCGCGGTCTTCGAGTCGGCCAGCGAGCTGGCCGAGTCCAGCCGGTCGGTGGTGGACAGCTCCTGGAGCGCGGGGCTGGACGTCAACTTGGGGCCCGACAAGGGTGCCAAGGTGGCATTGTCGGGCACCAAGTCGCGCCTGGCCGACTTTGCCAACAGGCACTCCAGCTCCGACCGCTACAGCTATGCCAGCCACAACTTCCGCTGCAAGTTTTATCAGTATAGGGTGGTGCATCGGCCCCCACTTTCCCCCCAGTTCTCCCTCCTCCTCCGCAGCTTGCCCAAGAGGCTGAACGAGGCCACGAGCTTCATGTACGACCAGTTCCTCCGCACCTTTGGCACCCACTACATCAAGGGCGTGGAGCTGGGCGGGAGCTTCAGGGACGTGACGGCCATGCGGACCTGCCAGGTGGCCTCGGAGGGCCTGACGGTGGAGGAGGTGAGGCGCGAGGCGAGGGGAGGGGGAGGAAGGAGGGGGGGGGCGGGCGGGGGTGGTTGGGCGGGCATCGCGGTCCGGGTCTGGCGAGGGATGGAAGGACGAAGGGAAGGGAGGGAAGGGTGGGAAGGAAAGGGAGGGAGGGAGGGAGGGATGAAGGGAACGAACAGAAGGAGGGAAGGAAGGAAGAGAGGGAGGGAAAGGGAAGGGAGGGAGAGAAGGAGAGGGAGGGAGAGAAGGAAAGGGAGGGAGGGAGGGATGAAGGGAACGAACAGAGGGAGGGAGGGAAAGGGAGAGAGGGAGCGAAGGGAGGGAGGGAGGGAGGGAGGGATGAAGGGAACGAATAGAGGGAAAGGGAAGGGAGGGAGGGAGGGAAAGGGATAGAGGGAGCGAAGGGGGGAGGGAAGGAGGGAAGGAAAGGGAGCAAGGGAGGGAAGGGAGGGAGCGAAGGAAAGGGAGGGAGGGAGGGATGAAGGGAACGAAAAGAAGGAGGGAAGGAAGGGAGGGAGGGAGGGAGGGAAAGGGAGAGAGGGAGCGAAGGGAGGGAGGGAAGGAGGGAGGGATGAAGGGAATGAACAGAAGGAAGGGAGGGAGGGAGGGAGGGAGGGAAAGGGATAGAGGGAGCGAAGGGGGGAGGGAAGGAGGGAAGGAAAGGGAGCAAGGGAGGGAAGGGAGGGAGCGAAGGAAAGGGAGGGAGGGAGGGATGAAGGGAACGAACAGAAGGAGGGAAGGAAGGGAGGGAGGGAGGGAGGGAAAGGGAGAGAGGGAGCGAAGGGAGGGAGGGAAGGAGGGAAGGAAAGGGAGCAAGGGAGGGAAGGGAGGGAGCGAAGGAAAGGGAGGGAGGGAGGGATGAAGGGAATGAACAGAAGGAGGGAAGGAAGGGAGGGAGGGAGGGAGGGAAAGGGAGAGAGGGAGCGAAGGAGAGGGAGGGAAGGAAGAAAGGGAGGGAGGGAGGGAAAGGGAGGGAGGAAGGGAAAGAAGGGAGGGAAGGAAGGAGGAAGCGAGGGAAAGAGGGAGGAAAGGGAGAGAAAGGGAAGGAAAGGGAGGGAGGGAGGGATGAAGGAAACGAACAGAAGGAGGGAAGGAAGGGAGGGAGGGAGGGAGGGAGGGAAAGGGATAGAGGGAGCGAAGGGAGGGAGGGAAGGAGGGAAGGAAAGGGAGCAAGGGAGGGATGAAGGGAACGAACAGAAGGAGGGAGGAAGGGAAAGAAGGGAGGGAGGGAAGGAGGAAGCGAGGGAAAGAGGAAGGGAAGGGAGAGAAAGGGAAGGAAAGGGAGAGAGGGAAGGAGGGAGAGATAGAAAGATCTCCCAATTCTCCAGCCCCTTTCACCCCCTCAGGACGTCCCAAAGTGTTTCACGGCCAATGAAGGACTTATTTTGAAGTGCGGTCACTGTTGTAATGTGGGAAACGCGGCCGACAATTTACGCACAGCAAGATCCCACAAACAGCAATGTGAGAATGACCCGGATCATCTGTTTTTTAGTGATGTTGGTCGAGGGATAAATATCGGCCCCAGGACCCCGGGGAGAACTCCCCCCTGCTCTTCTTCCAATAGTGGGCCGTGGGATCTTTCCCGTCCGCCTGAGAGGGGCAGACGGGGCCCTCGGTTTAACGTCTCATCCGAAAGACGGCACCTCCGACAGTGCGGCGCTCCCTCAGTACTGACCCTCCGACAGTGCGGCGCTCCCTCAGTACTGACCCTCCGACAGTGCGGCGCTCCCTCAGTACCGACCCTCCGACAGTGCGGCGCTCCCTCAGTACCGACCCTCCGACAGTGCGGCGCTCCCTCAGTACCGACCCTCCGACAGCGCGGCGCTCCCTCAGTACCGACCCTCCGACAGTGCGGCGCTCCCTCAGTACTGACCCTCCGACAGTGCGGCGCTCCCTCAGTACTGACCCTCCGACAGTGCGGCGCTCCCTCAGTACCGACCCTCCGACAGTGCGGCGCTCCCTCAGTACCGACCCTCCGACAGTGCGGCGCTCCCTCAGTACCGACCCTCCGACAGTGCGGCGCTCCCTCAGTACTGACCCTCCGACAGTGCGGCGCTCCCTCGGTACTGACCCTCCGACAGTGCGGCGCTCCCTCGGTACTGACCCTCCGACAGTGCGGCGCTCCCTCGGTACTGACCCTCCGACAGTGCGGCGCTCCCTCAGTACTGACCCTCCGACAGTGCGGCGCTCCCTCAGTACCGACCCTCCGACAGCGCGGCGCTCCCTCAGTACCGACCCTCCGACAGTGCGGCACTCCCTCAGTACTGACCCTCCGACAGTGCGGCGCTCCCTCAGTACTGACCCTCCGACAGTGCGGCGCTCCCTCAGTACTGACCCTCCGACAGTGCGGCGCTCCCTCAGTACCGACCCTCCGACAGTGCGGCGCTCCCTCAGTACTGACCCTCCGACAGTGCGGCGCTCCCTCAGTACTGACCCTCCGACAGTGCGGCGCTCCCTCAGTACCGACCCTCCGACAGTGCGGCGCTCCCTCAGTACTGACCCTCCGACAGTGCGGCGCTCCCTCAGTACTGACCCTCCGACAGTGCGGCGCTCCCTCAGTACTGACCCTCCGACAGTGCGGCGCTCCCTCAGTACCGACCCTCCGACAGTGCGGCGCTCCCTCAGTACCGACCCTCCTACAGTGCGGCGCTCCCTCAGTACCGACCCTCCGACAGTGCGGCGCTCCCTCAGTACCGACCCTCCGACAGTGCGGCGCTCCCTCAGTACCGACCCTCCGACAGTGCGGCGCTCCCTCAGTACCGACCCTCCGACAGTGCGGCGCTCCCTCAGTACCGACCCTCCGACAGTGCGGCGCTCCCTCAGTATCGACCCTCCGACAGTGTGGCGCTCCCTCAGTACTGACCCTCCGACAGTGCGGCGCTCCCTCAGTACCGACCCACCGACAGTGCGGCGCTCCCTCAGTACTGACCCTCCGACAGTGCGGCGCTCCCTCAGTATCGACCCTCCGACAGTGCGGCGCTCCCTCAGTACCGACCCTCCGACAGTGCGGCGCTCCCTCAGTACTGACCCTCCGACAGTGCGGCGCTCCCTCAGTACCGACCCTCCCACAGTGCGGCGCTCCCTCAGTATCGACCCTCCGACAGTGTGGCGCTCCCTCAGTACTGACCCTCCGACAGTGCGGCGCTCCCTCAGTACCGACCCACCGACAGTGCGGCGCTCCCTCAGTACCGACCCTCCGACAGTGCGGCGCTCCCTCAGTACCGACCCTCCGACAGTGCGGCGCTCCCTCAGTACTGACCCTCCGACAGTGCGGCGCTCCCTCAGTACCGACCCTCCCACAGTGCGGCGCTCCCTCAGTATCGACCCTCCGACAGTGCGGCGCTCCCTCAGTACTGACCCTCCGACAGTGCGGCGCTCCCTCAGTACTGACCCTCCGACAGTGCGGCGCTCCCTCGGTACCGACCCTCCGACAGTGCGGCGCTCCCTCAGTACTGACCCTCCGACAGTGCGGCGCTCCCTCAGTACCGACCCTCCCACAATGCTCATCTCACTGTAATGAGACAATAGAGAAGACTGAGGGGAGACCTGATCGAGGTCTTCAAGATTATGAAAGGGTTCGATAGGGTAGACGGAGAGAAGATGTTCCCACTTGTGGGGGAGACCAGAACTCGGGGGGCCATAAATATAAGATAGTCACTAATAAATCCAATCGGGGAATTCAGGAGAAACTTCTTTCCCCAGAGAGTGGTGAGAATGTGGAACTCGCTCCCACAAGGAGTAGTTGAGGCGAATGGTGGAGATGGATTTAAGGGGAAGCTGGATAAACACATGAGGGAGAGAGGAATAGAAGGAGATGGTGAGAGGGTGAGATGGAGGAGGCTCGTGTGGAGCTTAAACACCGGCATGGAGCAGTGGGGCCGAATGGCCTGTTTCTGTGCTGTAATATTCTACGCTCCTCCCGTCTCATTCCAGGTCAAGGATTGTTTGGAGGTGGAAGCTGAGGGGCGCGTGAGCCAGAGTTATGAAATTCACGCCAAGTCCAAAAGCTGCAAGGAAGCCCAGGACAAATTCGAGGGCAAGCACAGCTTCCACGAGACCTACAGCGACAGGGAAACGGAGATGACCGGGGGCATGGCCAGCGCTGGGGTGGATCTGTTCTACTCGGACGACTCCTCGGCTTTTTCGTCCTGGCTTGAGAGTTTGGCGAGCCAGCCAGGTGTCATCTACCACGTGCTGGAGCCCCTGCACCACCTGGTGAGGCGGGGGGACCCTCGCCACGCCAACCTGCGCGAGGCCATCAGCCGGTACATCGTGCGGAGCGGGCAGGGGCGCAACTGCACGGGGCACGGCTGCCCGGCTGGCGCCCGGGCGGGCCAGCGGGACCCTTGCTCCTGCAGCTGCCGGGAGGACAGTCGGGTGGACAAGCTTTGCTGCTCCAAGGGGAAGGGTTGGGGCAAGCTCCAGGTGACGGTCAAGCAAGGCCGCGACCTCTGGGGGGACTACACCACCGCCACGGACGCCTACGTCAAGGTCTCGTACGGGCCCAAACTCAAGGCCTCAACCGCCGTGGTCAAGAACAACAACAACCCAGTCTGGGACGTGACGCTTGACCTGGGCGACCTCCAGGTCGAACCCCAGCTCAAGCTGACGGTGGAGGCCTGGGACCGGGACAGCGGCTACGACGACGACCTCCTGGGGGCCTGCGAGCGAACCCTGACCTCTGGCCTCCATGCCGAGATCTGCTACTTCAGCTACGGCAGCCTGACCTTTGACATCTCCCTGACCTGCGGCCCCTACCTGGGAGGGGCCACCTGCCACGATTACGTCGCCCGCCCCGGGTGAGGGCGGGGGGGGGTGGGGGGTGGGTGGGGGGCGCGGTGGTAGCCGCGGAGACCGATGACCTTCGACCTCACCGCCGCCCACTTGTCGCCCTAAACCCAACCCCCCCCCCCCATTCCCCCCCAACCCCTCCTCTCGGGCTAGTCGCTCATTCCGGGGTTGTGGGGGGGGTGGGGGGGGGTGCAAAAACAGTCCCACGGGACACGGTCACCAGCTGCTCGACTGGGTGAAACCTCGTCTCCATCCACACGTCCCTTAGAGGGGGGGAGGCAGATCCTGGATGAGCCACAAGAAACAACCAGCCGACGGGGAGGGGAGGGGAGAGAGGGCAGCGGGGGAGTCACTGGATGGCAGACAGGGCCGAGGTGCCTCCCCACTCCCCCTCCAACCCCCGCCCTCCCCCCCGAAATCTCCTTCCGCTCCCCTCCCAAAGGCCCTCCACCCCACAAGCACACGTCCCCGGGGGGGACGGTCTCTGGAGGCGCGAGCCCGTTATGCCGACGGTGAGGTTGGCCGGTTATTCGACCAAGGGGGGCGTCGTACCAAAACCCCCACCACCACCACCCCGCGCTCACCTGCTCCGTCCAGACGGGAGGTCACGTGTTACAGACCAGGAGCGGCAACCCCTTGACTCAATTCCTGCTCGGTCTCGTAAACACCCCCATCACCTCCCACCTCCCCTCCCGCACCCCCTCCCACCTCCCCTCCCACCCCACAGCTCCCACACACCCACGGATTTCATCACATTTCCCAATTCCTCTCTGATGGGGAGACTCCCTCTTTAAAAGGGGTCCCTGATGGGGAGACTCTCTCTTTAAAAGGGGTCCTTGATGGGGAGACTCCCTCTTTAAAAGGGGTCCCTGATGGAGAGACTCCCTCTTTAAAAGGGGTCCCTGATGGGGAGATTCTCTCTTTAAAAGGGGTCCCTGATGGAGAGACTCTCTCTTTAAAAGGGGTCCCTGATGGGGAGACTCTCTCTTTAAAAGGGGTCCTTGATGGGGAGACTCCCTCTTTAAAAGGGGTCCCTGATGGGAGACTCCCTCTTTAAAAGGGGTCCCTGATGGTGAGACTCCCTCTTTAAAAGGGGTCCCTGATGGGGAGACTCCCTCTTTAAAAGGGGTCCCTGATGGGGAGACTCCCCCTTTAAAGGGGTCTGTAATTGAGAGACTCCCTCTTTAAAAGGGGTCCCTGATGGGGAGACTCCCTCTTTAAAAGGGGTCCCTGATGGGGAGACTCTCTCTTTAAAAGGGGTCCCTGATGGGGGGACTCCCTCTTTAAAAGGGGTCCCTGATGGTGAGACTCTCTCTTTAAAAGGGGTCCCTGATGGTGAGACTCCCTCTTTTAAGGGGTCCCTGATGGAGAGATTCCCCTTTTAAAGGGGGTCCCTGATGGAGAGACTCCCTCTTTAAAGGGGGTCCCTGACGGAGAGATTCTGTTTGAAAGGGGTCCCTGTCAGTCTGCTCTTACTGCAAGTGCTGACACACTGGGTGTGAGTTTATTTAAGGGGACTGAGGTGTGAACAGGAATTGAGACAGAGCAGAGACAGCGCAGTGTGATATCGGAATCACCATCTCGGTTATCGACAGCCCTGAAATTATAACCCAGTTTGTGTTACATGTACGATACATAAAATAATATATTATACTTTGCATTTATGTCGTTTCTGGTCAAATCAGACGGTCTCAGAGTGTTTCAAATGTTGCATTGATTTACTAGGGATAAAAAGGTTTTCATAAAAACGATTTCAATCCAACCATCTCGTTCAATTTTATTGAACACAAATTATTTCCTTCGCCTCTCTGTGTACAATCGATTAACGCAGTCGACATCTGGATTTTTAAAATGTTTATCCTTGCTTTCAAAACCCTCCATGGCCTCAGCCCCCCTTTCCTATCTCTGTAATCTCTTCCAGGTCGACAACCCTCCGAAAACTCTGCCCTCCACCAAATCTGGCTGTGCAGTCGCAGACAGGAGTGAATCGTTCCCTTTTACCCACTGTGTACTGTACAATGTACAGGAGCTGACACTGAGACACACACGGGGCCGTACAGTACCAGACAGGAGTGAATCGTCCCCTTTTACCCATTGTGTACTGTACAATGTACAGGAGCTGACACTGAGACACACACGGGGCCGTACAGTCCCAGACAGGAGTGAATCGTTCCCTTTTACCCACTGTGTACTGTACAATGTACAGGAGCTGACACTGAGACACACACGGGGCCGTACAGTCGCAGACAGGAGTGAATCGTCCCCTTTTACCCACTGTGTACTGTACAATGTACAGGAGCTGACACTGAGACACACACGGGGCTGTGCAGTCGCAGACAGGAGGGAATCGTTCCCTTTTACCCACTGTGTACTGTACAATGTACAGGAGCTGACACTGAGACACACACGGGGCTGTGCAGTCGCAGACAGGAGGGAATCGTTCCCTTTTACCCACTGTGTACTGTACAATGTACAGGAGCTGACACTGAGACACACACGGGGCTGTACAGTCCCAGACAGGAGTGAATCGTTCCCTTTTACCCACTGTGTACTGTACAATGTACAGGAGCTGACACTGAGACACACACGGGGCCGTACAGTCCCAGACAGGAGTGAATCGTTCCCTTTTACCCACTGTGTACTGTACAATGTACAGGAGCTGACACTGAGTCACACACGGGCCGTACAGTACCAGACAGGAGTGAATCGTTCCCTTTTACCCACTGTGTACTGTACAATGTACAGGAGCTGACACAGACACACACGGGGCCGTACAGTCCCAGACAGGAGTGAATCGTTCCCTTTTACCCACTGTGTACTGTACAATGTACAGGAGCTGACACAGACACACACGGGGCCGTACAGTCCCAGACAGGAGGGAATCGTTCCCTTTTACCCACTGTGTACTGTACAATGTACAGGAGCTGACACTGAGTCACACACGGGCCGTACAGTACCAGACAGGAGTGAATCGTTCCCTTTTACCCACTGTGTACTGTACAATGTACAGGAGCTGACACTGAGTCACACACGGGCCGTACAGTACCAGACAGGAGTGAATCGTTCCCTTTTACCCACTGTGTACTGTACAATGTACAGGAGCTGACACAGACACACACGGGGCCGTACAGTCCCAGACAGGAGTGAATCGTTCCCTTTTACCCACTGTGTACTGTACAATGTACAGGAGCTGACACAGACACACACGGGGCCGTACAGTCCCAGACAGGAGGGAATCGTTCCCTTTTACCCACTGTGTACTGTACAATGTACAGGAGCTGACACTGAGACACACACGGGGCCGTACAGTCCCAGACAGGAGTGAATCGTTCCCTTTTACCCACTGTGTACTGTACAATGTACAGGAGCTGACACTGAGACACACACGGGGCCGTACAGTCCCAAACAGGAGTGAATCGTTCCCTTTTACCCACTGTGTACTGTACAATGTACAGGAGCTGACACTGAGACACACACGGGCCGTACAGTCCCAGACAGGAGTGAATCGTTCCCTTTTACCCACTGTGTACTGTACAATGTACAGGAGCTGACACTGAGACACACACGGGCCGTACAGTCCCAGACAGGAGTGAATCGTTCCCTTTTACCCACTGTGTACTGTACAATGTACAGGAGCCGACACTGAGACACACACGGGCCGTACAGTCCCAGACAGGAGTGAATCGTTCCCTTTTACCCACTGTGTACTGTACAATGTACAGGAGCTGACACTGAGACACACACGGGGCCGTACAGTCCCAGACAGGAGTGAATCGTTCCCTTTTACCCACTGTGTACTGTACAATGTACAGGAGCTGACACTGAGACACACACGGGGCCGTACAGTCCCAGACAGGAGTGAATCGTTCCCTTTTACCCACTGTGTACTGTACAATGTACAGGAGCTGACACTGAGACACACACGGGGCCGTACAGTCCCAGACAGGAGTGAATCGTTCCCTTTTACCCACTGTGTACTGTACAATGTACAGGAGCCGACACTGAGACACACACGGGCCGTACAGTCCCAGACAGGAGTGAATCGTTCCCTTTTACCCACTGTGTACTGTACAATGTACAGGAGCTGACACTGAGACACACACGGGGCCGTACAGTCCCAGACAGGAGTGAATCGTTCCCTTTTACCCACTGTGTACTGTACAATGTACAGGAGCTGACACTGAGACACACACGGGCCGTACAGTCCCAGACAGGAGGGAATCGTTCCCTTTTACCCACTGTGTACTGTACAATGTACAGGAGCTGACACTGAGACACACACGGGGCCGTACAGTCCCAGACAGGAGTGAATCGTTCCCTTTTACCCACTGTGTACTGTACAATGTACAGGAGCTGACACTGAGACACACACGGGGCCGTACAGTCCCAGACAGGAGTGAATCGTTCCCTTTTACCCACTGTGTACTGTACAATGTACAGGAGCTGACACTGAGACACACACGGGGCCGTACAGTCCCAGACAGGAGTGAATCGTTCCCTTTTACCCACTGTGGACTGTACAATGTACAGGAGCTGACACTGAGACACACACGGGGCCGTACAGTCCCAGACAGGAGTGAATCGTTCCCTTTTACCCACTGTGTACTGTACAATGTACAGGAGCTGACACTGAGACACACACGGGGCCGTACAGTCCCAGACAGGAGTGAATCGTTCCCTTTTACCCACTGTGTACTGTACAATGTACAGGAGCTGACACTGAGACACACACGGGGCCGTACAGTCCCAGACAGGAGTGAATCGTTCCCTTTTACCCACTGTGTACTGTACAATGTACAGGAGCTGACACTGAGACACACACGGGGCCGTACAGTCCCAGACAGGAGTCTCCTCATCAGGGACCCCTTTTAAAGAGGGTGTCTCCCCATCAGGAGCCCCTTTTAAAGAGGGATTTTCCCCATCAGGGACCCCTTTTAAAGAGGGAGTCTCCCCATCAGGGACCCCTTTTAAAGAGGGAGTCTCATCATCAGGGACCCCTTTTAAAGAGAGAGTCTCCCCATCAGGGACCCCTTTTAAAGAGGGAGTGTCCCCATCAGGGACCCCTTTTAAAGAGGGAGTCTCCCCATCAGGGACCCCTTTTAAAGAGGGAGTCTCCCCATCAGGGACCCCTTTTAAAGAGGGAGTCTCCCCATCAGGGACCCCTTTTAAAGAGGGAGTCTCCCCATCAGGGACCCCTTTTAAAGAGGGAGTCTCCCCATCAGGGACCCCTTTTAAAGAGGGAGTCTTTCCATCAGTGACCCCTTTTAAAGAGAGAGTCTCTCCATTAAGGACCCCTTTTAAAGAGGGAGTCCATGCATCAGGGACCCCTTTTAAAAAGGGAGTCTCACTGAGCGTCTGCTCAGGGCGACAAACGAACTCTTGTACCCCTGGGGTACACTCCCCAACGTCCTCGCTGCCGAGCCCACATCTCTCCAGAACCCACCTGCTGAGCGCGTTACGCCAATTGATCACGTACTGCAGGCTAAATGCTGCTCAATCATATTTATTAAAAAAAA
Organism: Heptranchias perlo; assembly: GCF_035084215.1. Classification (NCBI taxonomy): domain Eukaryota; kingdom Metazoa; phylum Chordata; class Chondrichthyes; order Hexanchiformes; family Hexanchidae; genus Heptranchias; species Heptranchias perlo. The sequence continues at coordinate 77,346 of NW_027139777.1, read as the reverse complement.
TAAGATTATACAAATGCAAGTGCAAATTAGCGAGATTTTGATAGATTGCGGTACGCCACTCGATTTAATGCTATCCATTCCAGAACAATAAAGGTTGCAAAGCTTTCGCGGCCTGCGATTCTGTGGAGCAAAGCTTAACGCGCGGGATGATATGCAGCTGGAGGTCGTGGGGTGCAGGCCTGGCTGCGTAGCTCCATGAATCGAAACTGAGCCCCCTTTGAATGGCCCCCTTTGGTGACAGACTCGAGACAAAGTGAATTCGCAAATGAAAATAATTTCAAAGTGAACTTAACTGGATTCAGTCGCCAGGCTAATGGCCGTAGGTTATCTCCGACGCAGTAGGAATTGCTTACTAAGTGGGGAGAGGGTTTCATTGTGGGCCTGCCTCTTCCTCCGATTGCCCACCCTCAGCTAGCGTGACGGAAATCCCTTTTTAAATTGACGCACTGCTGAACTTAAAAGCAGAATGGCGTAGGATTCTTCGAAGTGAATCTGGGGCGTCTTCTGGTCCATCGGGAGGCAGCCCCATAAAATAAAGCTTGGCGCAGCCGCGTCCAGGACAGGATTGGCTCAGCAAGGTGCTCACGCCCGTTCCCATTGGGAAGTCTTATCACCCATGGGAATCTCTCAGGGGCTGACAGGACAGGAATTGGAATGGGGAAAGGGGGGGGGGGTGAAATGGAACTGAGGGGAGAGTTCTTTCAGAGGGTGGGGGCGCGGAGGGCATTGGGGTGAAAGGGGAAAGGTCAGGGGAATATGACTAAGGGGAGGCCTGAGGGAGAGGGCGCGGGGGAGACGGGCTGAGGGGGTGAGGCAAGATCGCCCGAGCGAGCGTCGATGGAGTACGTCGCGGGGTGGGCCACGTAATCACGGCAGGTGGCCCCGCCCAGGTGAGGCCCACAGGTAAAGGTGTACTCGAAACTCACACTCCCATACTTCAGGTAGCAAATCTCGCTGTGGTGGCCGGAGGTCAGGGGTCGCGTGCAGGACCCCAGACGCTCGTCATGGAAGAGGTCCTGGTCCCAGACCTCGACGGTCAGCTGCTGGCCGGCTTGGACGTTGACGTCGCCTAGGTCCAGCTGTGCGTTCCACCTGGGATTGTTGTTGTCCTGGATAATAGTGGTCTTAGCTACGGCCTTGCCGTAGCGGACGACGACGTAGGCGTCGGTGGCGCTGGTGTAGTCTCCCCAGAGGCCGCGACCCTCCTTCACCTTCACCGCCAGCCGCCCCCAGCCCCTCTCCGTGGAGCAGCAGAGCTTGTCGACCCGACTGTCGGACGGGCAGCAACAGGAGCAGGGCTCCCGCAGGTCGGTTCGAGCGCCAAGAGTGCACTTGGTGCGGCCGCAATCCCAGGAGAGGGCGTTGGCGGTCAGGTGGTGCAGGGGCTGCAGCGTGTAACGCACGATGCCCGGGTTGGCGGGCAGAGTGCCCATCCAGCGGGAGAAAGTGCCCGAGTCCCCCCGAGAAGAGGTCCAGCCCAGCGCTGGCGTTCCCGCCCGTCGTCTCCGTCTCCCGGTCCTTGAAAGAGTCGTGGGAGCTCCCCTTGGTTTTCAAGCTTTCGGCCAACTCTTTGCAGCGTTCGTACTTGGCCGAGCTCGACACTTTCATGCCCACATTCAACCTGGCCTCCACCCCCAGGCAGTCCTTCACCTCCTCGATGGTGAACCCTTCCGAGGCGACCTCGCAGGTGCGGAGGGCCGTCATGTCCCGGAAACGGCCTCCGAGTTCCACGTTCACTATGAAGTGGGTGCCATAGGTTCGGATGAACTGCTGGTAGACGGGCTTGGTGCCAGCCTGGTAATGCTTGGGCAATTGAGCCAACTGCCCCGGAGAACTGAGTGCTGAGCAGAGGGGTGCTGCTCAGACGGTAACGGTAGTAGCGGCAGAGGAACTGGTGACCGGTGAAGCTGTAGCGGTCAGACTTGGATCTCGAGGTACCGAACTCCGTCAGTCGGGATTTGGAGCCGGCCACAGTGAGCTTGGCGGTGATGCCCGGCTTTGGCCGCACCACGAGGTCGGCCTGCCAGCCGCCAGTGACCACCGTCTTAGTCGACTTCGTCAGCTCCTCGGCCGACTGGTAGATCCGGCCGGACAGCGATTGCGTGCAGGAGTGCTGCACCCGCCAGTCCACGATGGAGAGGGGCAGGCGCTGCCTGACGTTGCCCATCAGCCTGTTGCTGCAGAGGGTGCACGAGCCGTCCGGCTTCCTCCAGGCGTCCACGTTGGCGACGAACGCCCCCTTGGCCTGCAGGGTCACGATGTCGTAGCCGTCCCCCGCCAGGTTGGCGCCCGGGACGGGGCTAGCGGCCTGGCACTCGTTGGCGCTGCCGGTGTCACAGCTGGCACGGACATCAGCGAGGAGGAGGACGAGGAAGAGGAGGAGGAAGGAGAGGCACAGGGATGGGGGCAGCCCACTTGACGTCATGGCATCAACGACGCTCGTCAACGTAGTCCGAAGATCTGGAAGAGAAGGAGGAGGGATGAGAGGGAGGAAGACCGGAAATTTTGCCCAAAGAATTACATCGAATGTACAGCACAGAAACAGGCCATTCGGCCCCACTGCTCTATCCCGGTGTTTATGCTCCACACGAGCCTCCTCCCTCCCTACTCCATCTCACCCTCTCACCATCTCCTTCTATTCCTCTCTCCCTCATGTGTTTATCCAGCTTCCCCTTAAATCCATCTACACTATTCACCTCAACTACTCCTTGTGGGAGCGAGTTCCACATTCTCACCACTCTCTGGGGAAAGAAGTTTCTCCTGAATTCCCCGATTGGATTTATTAGTGACTATCTTATATTTATGGCCCCCCCTAGTTCTGGTCTCCCCCCACAAGTGAAAACATCTTCTCTACATCTACCCTATCGAACCCTTTCATAATCTTAAAGACCTCGATCAGGTCACCCCTCAGTCTTCCCTTTTCTAGAGAAAAGAGCCCCAGTCTGTTCAGACTTTCCTGATGGGGAAAACCTCTCAGTTCTGGTATCATCCTAGTAAATCTTTTTTGCACCTTCTCCAGTGCCTCTATATCCTTCCTATAATATGGAGAACAGAACTGTGCACAGTGCTCCAAGTGTGGTCTAACCAAGGTATATGGAGACCAGAACTGTACACAGTGCTGCAAGTGTGGTCTAACCAAGGTATATGGAGAACAGAACTGTGCACAGTGCTCCAAGTGTGGTCTAACCAAGGTATATGGAGACCAGAACTGTGCACAGTGCTCCGAGTGTGGTCTAATCAAGGTATATGGAGAACAGAACTGTGCACAGTTCTCCAAGTGTGGTCTAACCAAGGTATACGGAGACCAGAACTGTGCACAGTGCTCCAAGTGTGGTCTAACCAAGGTATATGGAGACCAGAACTGTGCCCAGTGCTCCAAGTGTGGTCTAACCAAGGTATATGTAGAGCAGAACTGTGCACAGTGCTCCAAGTGTGGTCTAACCAAGGTATATGCAGACCAGAACTGTGCCCAGTGCTCCAAGTGTGGTCTAACCAAGGTATATGGAGACCAGAACTGTGCCCAGTGCTCCAAGTGTGGTCTAACCAAGGTTCTATACAAGTTTAACATAACTTCTCTGCTTTTCAATTCCATCCCTCTAGAAATGAACCCCAGTGTTTGATTTGCCTTTTTTTATGGCCTTATTAACCTGCGTCGCTACTTTTGGTGATTTGTGTATCTGTACCCCCAGATCCCTCTGCTCCTCTCCCCCATTTAGACTCTTATTATCCAAGCAGTATGTGGCCTCCTTATTCTTCCCACCAAAATGTACCACCTCACACTTATCTACATTGAAATTCATTTCCCAATTACATGCCCGTTCTGTACGTTTATTAATGTCTTCCTGTGTCTTGTCGCAGTCCTTCTCGGTATTAACGACACCCCCCAATTCAGGGCCGTCCGCAAATTGTATCTCCGATTCCCGAGTCCAAATCGTTGATGTAAATTGTGAGCAACAGTGGTCCCAGCACCGATCCCTGTTGGAACACCACTTCCCACCTTTTGTGTGAGCACCCCAGTCTGAGCAACTACCCTTAACCCCTACTCTCTGTTCTCTGTTTTGTAGCCAGCTTGTTCTCCATTCTGCTCCCTGTCCCCTGACTCCACATGCTCTGACCTTAGTCATGAGTCTATGTGGTACCTTATCGAAGGCCTTTTGAAAATCCAAATATATTACATCTACTATGTCACCCTTGTTGACCCTCTCTTTTACTTCTTCAGAGGATTCAGTAAGGTTGGCCAAGCATGACCTTCCCTTCTGAAATCCCTGCTGACTATTCTTTTATTACAGTTTCAGTTTCCAGATGTTTTCCTACATCTTTGAGTAAAGATGCCATTATCTTCCCTACCACCGACGTTAAGCTAACTGGTCTGTCGTTCCCTGGACTGGTTCTAGCTCCCTTTTTAAATACAAGAATCACATTAGCTGTCCGCCGGTCCTCTGGCACTATTCCCCTTTCTAATGAATTTTTATATCTATGTAATCGTGCCTCTGCTATCTCCTCCTGAACTTCTTTTAATACTTGCGGATGCAATCCAACTCGCTGTCATTACCTGTGAGTTTATCGTGTGTCTCCGAGTGGCCCAATCCCTATCCTGATTTTTCCTGTGTTATTTATGTGTCTGTAGAATACTTTGCAATTTCTGTTTCTATTCCCTGATAATTTAATCTCCGAGTTCCTCTTTGCTCTCCCGAATTCTCTTTTTTGATTTCTTTCCTGACTTCTTCCTATTCCCTTTTACCATCTTGTCTTTTATCGTCTGTGCACTTAGAGTAAGCCTTTTTCTTTAGTTTCTGTTTTATCCCGTACCTCTTTATTCATCCATGGTGTTTCATTACTGGCTAGTTTGATCCTGCTTGCTAGTGCGATATATTTCCCCTGGACGCTATTGCGTTATTTTAAATGTTCCCTACTGCTCTTCGATTCCTTTGTTTGTCAGTAAAATTTTCCCGATTATTTTCCCTAATTGCACTCTCATCCCCTCAAAATCAGCGTTTTTCCCCCAATTTATTACTTATGTCCTTCTCAATCTTTATCTTAAGCCTTATTATGTTGTGATCGCTATTGCCCAGCTGCTCCCCAACGCTTAATTCTCTAATCTGTTCTGGTTCATTTAGGGAACAGCGATCGTAGTGTCATAAGTTTTAGATTAATTACGCAAAAGGACAAGGAGCAATCGAGAGTAAAAGTACTTAATTGGAAGGGGGGCCAGTTTCAGTGGGTTGAGAACGGATCTGGCCCGGGATAAATTAGAATCAAAGATTGGCAGGCAAAACTGTAATCAAACAACGGGCGGCCTTTAAAGAGGAGATGGTTCGGGTACAGTCTAGGTACATTCCCATGAGGGGGAAAGGTAGGGCAACCAAAGACAGAGCTCCCTGGATGACGAACAAGATAGAGAGTAAGGTGAAACAGAGAAAGGGCCGCATGACAGATGTCAGGTTGATAACACAAGTGAGAACCAGGCTGAATATAGAAAGTTCGGAGGGGAAGTGAAAATGGAAATAAGAGGGGCAAAGAGAGAGGATGAGAATAGACTGGCGGCCAAGATAAAAGGGAATCCAGAAGTCTTCTATAGGCATGTAAACAGTAAACAGGTAGTAAGAGGAGGGGTGGGGCCGATTAGGGACCAAAAAGTAGATCTACTCATGGAGGCAGAGGGGACGGCTGAGATACTAAATGAGGACTTTGCATCTGTCTTTACCAAGGAAGAAGATGCTGCCAGAGTCTCAGTAAAGGAAGATATAGTTGAGATACTGGATGGGCTAAAAATTGATGAAGAAGAGGTACTAGAAAGGCAGGCTGTACTTAAAGTCGATAAGTGACCCGGTCCGGATGGGATGCTGAGGGAAGTAAGGGTGGAAATTGCGGAGGTACTGGCCATAATCTTCCAAACATCCGTAGATACGGGGGTGATGCCAGAGGACTGGAGAATGGCAAATGTTACACTCTTGTTCAAAAAAGGGTGTCAGGATAAACCCAGCAACTACAGGCCGGTCAGTTTAACCTCAGTGGTGGGGAAACTTTTAGAGACGATAATCCGGGACAGAATTAACAGTCACTTGGACGAGGGTGGATTGATTAGGGAAAGCCAGCACGGATTTGTTAAAGGCACATAGTGTTTAACTAACCTGATTGAGTTTTTTAATGAGGTAACAGAGAGGATCGATGAGGGCAGTGCGGTGGATGTGGTGTATATGGACTTTCAAAAGGCGTTCGATAAAATGCCACATAATAGGCTTGTCAGCAAAATTGAAGCCCATGGAATGAAGGCATGGATACGTTTTTCGATGTCCGAAGCTCATTTCACATATTTGCGAAAATATTTCTCCCTCCACCTCCTTTCCAGTATTCGGAGCTCCAGGATAAATCACCATTACCCTGGTCGATCCCTTCTTATATTTTGTTTCAAACTATCGAGATTCTGTTTCCCTCCTTTGGTTCATCATCTCTCTACCATCCTACCGCCATGATAGCTACAATTAGGGAGAGTCTCCCAATAAAGGACCCCTTTGAAGGAGAGAGTCTCTCCATCAGGGACACCTTTTAAAGGGAAAGTCTACCATCAGGGACCCCTTTTAAAGAGGGAGTCTCACCATCAGGGACCCCTTTTAAAGAGGGAGTCTCACCATCAGGGACCCCTTTTAAAGAGGGAGTCTCACCATCAGGGACCCCTTTTAACGAGAGAGTCTCACCATCAGGGACCCCTTTTAACGAGAGAGTCTCACCATCAGGGACCCCTTTTAAAGAGGGAGTCTCACCATCAGGGACCCCTTTTAAAGAGAGAGTCTCTCCATCAGGGACCCCTTTTAAAGAGGGAGTCTCCCCATCAGGGACCCCTTTTAAAGAGAGAGTCTCACAATCAGGGACCCCTTTTAAAGAGGGAGTCTCCCCATCAGGGACCCCTTTTAAAGAGGGAGTCTCCCCATCAGGGACCCCTTTTAACGAGAGAGTCTCACCATCAGGGACCCCTTTTAAAGAGGGAGTCTCACCATCAGATACCCTTTTAAAGAGAGAGTCTCTCCATCAGGGACCCCTTTTAAAGAGGGAGTCTCACCATCAGATACCCTTTTAAAGAGAGAGTCTCCCCATCAGGGACCCCTTTTAAAGAGAGAGTCTCACAATCAGGGACCCCTTTTAAAGAGGGAGTCTCCCCATCAGGGACCCCTTTTAAAGAGTGAGTCTATCCATCAATTAAAGAGGGAGTCTCACCATCGGGGACCCCTTTTAAAGAGAGAGTCTCTCCATCAGGGACCCCTTTTAAAGAGGGAGTCTCACCATCAGGGACCCCTTTTAAAGAGAGAGTCTCCCCATCAGGGACCCCATTCAAAGAGAGAGAGTCTCTCCATCAGGGACCCCTTTTAAAGAGGGAGTCCCTTGATATGGGACCCCTTTAAAGAGGGTGTGTCACCATCGGGGACCCCGTTTAAAGAGAGAGTCTCCTCATCAGGGACCCCTTTTAAAGAGGGAGTCTCTCCATCAGGGACCACTTTTTAAGGGAGAGTCTCACCATCAGGGACTCCTTTTAAAGACAGAATCTCCCCATCAGGGACCCCTTTTAAAGAGAGAGTCTCTCCATCAGGGACCACTTTTAAAGAGGGTGTCTCACCATCAGGGACCCCTGTGAAAGAGAGAGTCTCCCCATCAGGGACCCCTTTTAAAGAGGGAGTCTCCCCATCAGGGACCCCTTTTAAAGAGGGAGTCTCCCCATCAGGGACCCCTTTTAAAGAGGGAGTCTCCCCATCAGGGACCCCTTTTAAAGAGGGAGTCTCCCCATCAGGGACCCCTTTTAAACAGAGAGTCACACCATCAGGGACCCCTTTTAAAGAGGGAGTCCCTTGATCTGGGACCCCTTGAAAGAGGGAGTCTCACCATCGGAGACCCCGTTTAAAGAGGGAGTCTCCTCATCAGGGACCCCTTTTAAAGAGGGAGTCTCCCCATCAGGGACCCATTTTTAAGGGAGAGTCTCCCCATCAGGGACCCCTTTTAAAGAGCGAGTCTCACCATCAGGAACCCCTTTTAAAGAGGGAGTCTCTCCCCATCAGGGACCCCTTTTAAAGAGGGTGTCTCACCATCAGGGACCCATTTTAAAGAGAGAGTCTCACCATCAGGGACCCCTTTTAAACAGGAAGTCTCCACATCAGGGACCCCTTTTAAAGAGAGAGTCTCACCATCAGGGACCCCTTTTAAAGAGAGAGTCTCTCCATCAGGGACCCCTTTCAAAGAGGGATTGTCACCATCAGGGACCCCTTTTGAAGGGAGAGTCTCCCCATCAGGGACCCCTTTTAAAGAGGGAGTCTCCCATATGGGACCCCTTTTAAAGAGAGAGTCTCCCCATCCGAGACCCCTTTTAGAGAGGGAGTCTCTCCATCAGGGACCCCTTTTAAAGAGTGAGTCTATCCATCATTTAAAGAGGGAGTCTCACCATCAGGGACCCCTTTTAAAGAGAGAGTCTCCCCATCAGGGACCCCTTTTAAAGAGTGAGTCTCTCCATCAGGGACCCCTTTTAAAGAGGGAGTCCCTTGATCTGGGACCCCTTTAAAGAGGGAGTCTCACCATCAGGGACCCCTTTTAAAGAGAGAGTCTCCCCATCAGGGACCCCTTTCAAAGAGAGAGTCTCCTCATCAGGGACCCCTTTTAAAGAGGGAGTCTCCCCATCAGGTACCCATTTTTAAGGGAGAGTCTCCCCATCAGGGACCCCTTTTAAAGATAGAGTCTCACCATCAGGGACCCCTTTTAAAGAGGGAGTCTCACCATCAATGACCTCTTTGAAAGAGGGAGTCTCACCATCAGGGACCCCTTTTAGAGAGGGAGTCTCCCCATCAGGGACCCCTTTTAAAGAGGGAGTCTCCCATATGGGACCCCTTTTAAAGAGAGAGTCTCCCCATCAGGGACCCCTTTTAAAGAGGGAGTCTCCCCATCAGGGACCCCTTTTAAAGAGAGAGTCTCACCATCGGGGACCACTTTTCAAGAGAGAGTCTCACATTCAGGGACCCCTTTTAAAGAGGGAGTCTCTCCATCAGGGACCCCTTTTAAAGAGAGAGTCTCCCCATCAGGGACCCCTTTTAAAGAGAGAGTCTCTCCATCAGGGACCCCTTTTAAAGAGAGAGTCTCACCATCAGGGACCCCTTTTAAAGAGAGAGTCTCACATTCAGGGACCCCTTTTAAAGAGGGAGTCTCTCCATCAGGGACCCCTTTTAAAGAGGGAGTCTCACCATCAGGGACCCCTTTTAAAGAGGGAGTCTCACCATCAGGGACCCCTTTTAAAGAGGGAGTCTCTCCATCATCGACCCCTTTTAAAGAGTGAGTCTCCCCTCAGGGACCCCTTTTAAAGAGGGAGTCTCACCATCAGGAACCCCTTTTAAAGAGGGAGTCTCCCCATCAGGGACCCCTTTCAAAGAGAGAGTCTCACCATCAGGGACCCCTTTTAAAGAGGGAGTCCCTTGATCTGGGACCCCTTTAAAGAGGGAGTCTCACCATCAATGATCCCTTTTAAAGAGAGAGTCTCACCATCAGGGACCCCTTTAAAAGAGGGAGTCTCACCATCAGGGACCCCTTTTAGAGAGGGAGTCTCCCCATCAGGGACCCCTTTTAAAGAGGGAGTCTCTCCATCAGGGACCCCTTTTAAAGACAGAATCTCCCCATCAGGGACCCCTTTTAAAGAGGGAGTCTCACCATCAGGGACCCCTTTTAAAGACAGAATCTCAACATTAGGGACCACTTTTAAAGAGAGAGTCTCTCCATCAGGGACCCCTGTTAAAGAGAGAGTCTCCCCATCAGGGACCCCTTTTAAAGAGGGAGTCTCACCATCAGGGACCCCTTTTAAAGAATGTGTCTCACCATCAGGGACCCCTTTTAAAGAGAGAGTCTCTCCATCAGGGACCCCTTTTAAAGAGGGAATCCCACCATCAGGCACCCCTTTTAAAGAGAGAGTCTCTCCATCAGGGACCCCTTTTAAAGAGGGAATCCCACCATCAGGCACCCCTTTTAAAGAGGGAGTCTCCCCATCAGGGACCCCTTTTAAAGAGGGAATCCCACCATCAGGAACCCCTTTTAAGGAGAGAGTCTCCCCATCAGGGACCCCTTTTAAAGAGAGAGTCGCCACATCAGGGACCCCTTTCAAAGAGAGAGTCCCTTGATCTGGGACCCCTTTAAAGAGGGAGTCTCACCATCGGGGACCCCGTTAAAAGAGGGAGTCTCCTCATCAGGGACCCCTTTTAAAGAGGGAGTCTCCCCATCAGGTACCCCTTTTTAAGGGAGAGTCTACCCATCAGGGACCCCTTTTAAAGAGAGAGTCTCACCATCAGGGACCCCTTTTAAAGAGGGAGTCTCCCATATGGGATCCCTTTTAAAGAGAGAGTCTCTCCATCAGGGACCCCTTTTAAAGAGGGAGTCTATCCATCATTTAAAGAGGGAGTCTCACCATCAGGGACCCCTTTAAAAGAGGGAGTCTCCCATATGGGACCCCTTTTAAAGAGAGAGTCTCCCCATCAGAGACCCCTTTTAAAGAGGGAGTCTCACCATCAGGGACCCCTTTTCAAGAGGGAGTCTCAGCCTCAGGGACCCCTTTTAAAGACAGAATCTCAACATTAGGGACCCCTTTTAAAGAGGGAGTCTCCCCATCAGGGACCCCTTTTAAAGAGGGAGTCTCTCCATCGGGGACCCCTTTTAAAGAGGGAGTCTCACCATCAGGGACCCCTTTTAAAGAGAGAGTCTCTCCATCAGGGACCCCGTTTAAAGAGAGAGTCTCCCCATCAGGGACCCCTTTTAAAGAGGGAGTCTCCCCATCAGGGACCCCTTTTAAAGAGTGAGTCTCTCCATCAGGGACCCCTTTTAAAGAGGGAGTCTCACCATCAGGGACCCCTTTTCAAGAGGGAGTATCACCATCAGGGACCCCTTTTAAAGAGAGAGTCTCACCATCAGGGACCCCTTTTAAAGAGGGAGTCTCACCATCAGGGACCCCTTTTAAAGAGGTAGTCTCCCCATCAGGGACCCCTTTTAAAGAGTGAGTCTCACCATCAGTGACCCCTTTTAAAGAGAGAGTCTCACCATCAGGGACCCCTTTTAAAGAGGGAGTCTCCCCATCAGGACCCCTTTTAAAGAGTGAGTCTCACCATCAGGGACCCCTTTTAAAGAGAGAGTCTCACCATCAGGGACCCCTTTTAAAGAGAGAGTCTCACCATCAGGGACCCCTTTTAAAGAGAGAGTCTCCCCATCAGGGACCCCTTTTAAAGAGGGAGTCTCCCCATCAGGTACCCCTTTTTAAGGGAGAGTCTACCCATCAGGGACCCCTTTTAAAGAGAGAGTCTCACCATCAGGGACCCCTTTTAAAGAGGGAGTCTCCCCATCAGGTACCCCTTTTTAAGGGAGAGTCTACCCATCAGGGACCCCTTTTAAAGAGAGAGTCTCCCCATCAGGGACCCCTTTTAAAGAGGGAGTCTCCCCATCAGGTACCCCTTTTTAAGGGAGAGTCTACCCATCAGGGACCCCTTTTAAAGAGAGAGTCTCCCCATCCGAGACCCCTTTTAAAGAGGGAGTCTATCCATCATTTAAAGAGGGAGTCTCACCATCAGGGACCCCTTTAAAAGAGGGAGTCTCCCATATGGGACCCCTTTTAAAGAGGGAGTCTCACCATCAGGGACCCCTTTTAAAGAGAGAGTCTCCCCATCAGGGACCCCTTTTAAAGACAGAATCTCAACATTAGGGACCCCTTTTAAAGAGGGAGTCTCCCCATCAGGGACCCCTTTTAAAGTGAGAGTCTACCCATCAGGGACCCCTTTTAAAGAGAGAGTCTCCCCATCCGAGACCCCTTTTAAAGAGGGAGTCTATCCATCATTTAAAGAGGGAGTCTCACCATCAGGGACCCCTTTAAAAGAGGGAGTCTCCCATATGGGACCCCTTTTAAAGAGGGAGTCTCACCATCAGGGACCCCTTTTAAAGAGAGAGTCTCCCCATCAGGGACCCCTTTTAAAGACAGAATCTCAACATTAGGGACCCCTTTTAAAGAGGGAGTCTCCCCATCAGGGACCCCTTTTAAAGTGAGAGTCTCCCCATCAGGGACCCCTTTTAAAGAGAGAGTCTCACCATCAGGGACCCCTTTTAAAGAGAGAGTCTCCCCATCAGGGAACCCTTTTAAAGAGAGAGTCTCTCCATCGGGGACCCCTTTTAAAGAGGGAGTCTCTCCATCAGGGACCCCGTTTAAAGAGAGAGTCTCTCCATCGGGGACCCCGTTTAAAGAGGGAGTCTCTCCATCAGGGACCCCGTTTAAAGAGAGAGTCTCCCCATCAGGGACCCCTTTTAAAGAGGGAGTCTCCCCATCAGGGACCCCTTTTAAAGAGTGAGTCTC